>NC_031999.1:36779721-36779832 GCF_001879085.1 Nicotiana attenuata
GGGGGGGGGGGGACCAGGTTAGTATTTTTTTTATTTTTTTTATTTTTTTTCATTTTCTTCCTTTTTCTTCTCTTCTTCTTTTAATTTTAAAATAAACACAACGCCCCCCCC
>NC_031999.1:36779852-36794161 GCF_001879085.1 Nicotiana attenuata
CTTCAACCAAAACAAACGCCCCTCCCCTAAAAAATCTCCAATCTCCCTCTCTCTCTAAACCCTAACTCTCCCCTCCATACTCTCCTTCTTCTCTCACAAGACCACTCACCTTCTTCGTATGAGTTCCGACCCCCCTTCTCTTTTCTTTCTATATTTTGTGTTGTTATGCTAGTTCAATTTTGTTCTAATGTAGCATTAGTGATAGGATTTTTGTTTAGTTTTTTTTCTTCTTATTTTTTTAGTGTAATTTCATTTTGTTGGCATATGTTGGTGAAGGGGCTGTGTATTGAATGTTGAAAGGGTGTTCTTTGGTGGGTGATTGATTGTAGCAAGTGTGGGGTGTGTGGTTGTAGTGGATATTTGAATTGGGGAAGTTCTCTTGATTCCCATGGGCCATGTATATGAAGATAATTGCCTTGCCCACAATGTGTTTGGGAATTTGCCTCAATGGAGATATAAGGAGATGTTGTGACATGGTTGTGGTGAAGTCTGAGTAACCACCCATAGTCACACATTTTGGGCCGTCTTAATAAGCGTTTCTCTGTTTTGACAGGTACTATGAGTTCATCCCGTAAGAGACGAAACACCGGGTCCTCTACTAGTGGTCAAGGAGGCTCCTCACGAGCTAGGGGCCAAGCCAGTGCAACTCGGTTCGATAGCACTCGGTTCGTATCTTAATCAGCGGAGACAAGGTACAATCAGAAAGCTTCAAAGAAGTTGCTCCATGAGGTCCATATCGATCGGACGGCATTGGTGAAGGAGTGCCCAAATATGGTTAATGAGTTAAGGAGGTGTCAGTTGGACATCTTCTTTGAGGTTCCAGAGGAGGCCAATATTCAGCTAGTGAGAGAATTTTATGCAAACTTGCCAGAAAATGAGAATGGGGTTGTGGCTGTGCGTAACACCCGGGTTAATGCTTCTATAGAAGTCATCCGCAGAGTGTATCGCCTCCCAACATTCACGGGTGACGATCATTACATCATGTCTCGTCGCCCGAGGGTTGACTGGGACAGAATTCAGGAGGTAATCTGTATACCTGGCAGAATGCCCAAATGGGTAGCACAGCCGACGACTCTACACTCACAGTTTCTTACTTGGGAGGCAAAGTGTTGGCTCACTATCATCAACACCCGTCTGCTACCATCCAGCAATACCACAGATGTGAATGGGCCACGGGCCGCTATGATCTACTGCTTTATGACTCACCAAGGGTTTGATGTCGCCCGAGTCCCCCATGATGAAATGTTCATTAGATCGCCCGAGCTAATCAAGGGCCACTACTTCCCTTCGCTAGTCACCCGACTGTGCCGCCTTGCTAATGTCCCTGAGAACCTTCGAGTTGATGGGAAATTACCTCTGAAGGCTCTTTTCCGGGCAAAGAAAATTGGACTCGAGGGAAGAGAGCCGGTGCCAGTCAGTGATGACTCTACTGATGAGTCTGATGATGATGCTGGGGCTGCTGAGATCACAGCTCCTCCGAGAGGGGACGAGGAAGGACCATCACAGCCACACCGAAGCACTCGCATGTCAGCTTTGGAGCAGGAGATGACTGGGTTGCGGACCTCCGTCGCTGACTTGGGTACCCGTATTGATGCGGTGGCTGACCGACAGGTGAAGTCAGAAAAGAAATTCATGGGGTGGTTGAGAGCTATGGGTCGCGCCTGCAACGTGAACCCAGACACAGTTTCCGATCAAGAGTGATCCTTCAGGGAAGTTCCTTTACCTCACTGCTTTTTATATTGTTAAGCCATAGGGACATGTCTTTGTTTTAAGTGTGGGGTGGGGGATACTTCATTGTATGTTGTAATTGTAACAATTAACTGTTTGCTTTGATTGTTTTGATGTAGAATAGTAGTTCATTAGGTAAGTAGAAATAGTAAGTGACTTGTCCGGACGACGGATCTCTTTCGACGGGGTTCTTGAGGGACTAAGTCGAGAAAAAAAAATATGGAATATAGAGACTCTTCCTGATGACGGATCCTTTAGACAATTTTCTTGAGGGAAGTTAGTCTAGAGAAAATACCAAAAAGATTTGTTATTTTTTAGGTAGTGTAGTAACTCTCCCTTGGTTTTTCTTTGGGCCACGGTTCTTTTCCAAGGGTTTAGCTTGAACCGGGTGTACGTAGATTTTTTGTTTTTTTAGGTTAGGATTAATGGGCGACGAGCTTAAAATCGAAGAAGAAAAACCCTTAGCGCTTTTACACCTGAACACGACGCTAGAGTGTAGCGCTAAGCTTCAAGGGTTGAATCTTCTTTAAGTGCCTTAAAAATTGTATGTTTGTACCTAACTTGAACACTCAAAAGAGAATGTCTTGATAAACTAATCCGGAGTGAGTCATGTGCCATGTGTGTGTGAGTGTTACTGTATTCCATGCTGTGCATTTGATGCCTAGAACTTGCCCTGTGTGTTTGCAAAGCGAAATAGTAGCTTCATTCAGTTTTAGAAGTGATATAGGCATTTCTTTGTTGAGCCAGACATATAAAGTAAACCCACCCGAATGCATTACATCTTAGTTAACCCCGTTGAGCCTATAAGCCTGTTTCTTTGGCAACCACAATGTGAACCTTACCCAATTGTTTGAATAGCCTGCTGTTTGAACCAATTTTCCTCTCACTAAGCACTAGAATGGTATTGAAAATATGCAAAATCAAAAGTGTGGGTGGTGGTTTGGTTTTTGAAGTGGAACCATGGAAATAGAAAAAAAGGTGCAGAATGTGAAGCATGAAAAGAGAAGCACCACGAAAAAAAAATTTATAATATATTGTATAGTGATTAATAAGTGGTAGCTTGTACAAATTGCACCTAATGTAGGGGGATGTTTAAATAAATATGGTGGAATGTTGGTTGACAAAGCGATGATCTTGAAGTTTAATGTAATTGTATTAAAAGTGCTTAGGGAGGCTAGTCACTATATCCAAATATATCCTACCCGTCCCTTAGCCTACATTACAACCAAATAAAGTCCTATTGATCTTAGACTGAGTGGGGCTCGATTAGTCGAGTACTACACTACAGGCAAGCCTATGGTGCATCTTTGTGGCATGTGAATGTCCTTTTTGAGAGTGAGCGAATTCTGTCTATTTTAGTTCCTAATTGTTATCACTATCATTATATATGGAACTACTCTCTTGTGTGATGTGAGGGCATGTGATTCACAAAGGAAAGGTACGTCTTGACTCTTGTGTAGAGTGGTTTGAGTAAGTGCAAATGTTACGGGGTACGAAAGATTTGATTCTTGAGGTAAAGTTTGCTCACTACTAGGTGTAACATTTGTAAAATGTTCATGGTGTGAGTCGTTGAGGGAAAAGCTTAGGGAAGGAATTTTGATGGAGTGTGGTGAATTGCTCGAGGACTAGCAATAATCTAAGTGTGGGATGTTGATAGTAGGCTATGTAGTTGATATTTGCACCTTAATTGCTCATGCTTTGTTGTTGTTTTATAAGGTAAATTTCCAACAAAATGCTTTAAATAGTGTGATTTGGTTTCGCAGGGAATATTATGTGTGAGGAAGCAACATGAAGCGTTTGGAGGCAATAATGTGAAGAAAACACCCACTCAAAAAGTACCCGAACACAAAGAGCAAAAGAAAATGCCTGGACACAAGTCCACCGCGACCGCGGTGGATCGCGGTGCAGAGCGCGGAGACAAAGCGAAGAAAATAAATGAGGCAGTGTTTGCGGTCGACCGTGGTCCACGCCGCGGCCGCGGAAAACTGTTCACGTATCTGAAAATTGGGGGCCAAAGTGTCAATTCTGGGAAACTTTTGTAAAACCCTTATAAGCTATAGAAACTCGCCCAAAATAGGCGAAGCTTGTTTTGAGATTACTTTTGGAGGAAGAACAAGTGTGAGAGATCACCCAAAACATCATAGTTCTTTTATCTCTTTTACTTTCTTGCAATTTTTGCATTATGAATAATCTAGTAGTTTTATCTTACGTTGTTATGAGTAGCTAAATTCTTTGTCTAGGGTTTGATGGAACCTATTGAAGGATAAACTTCTTGATTATGTTAATATAGATTGCCAGTTTAATCTTATTTGTTCAACTACGTGTTTGTTGTAGTTAATTGCCAGGATCCTCAATTAGCTGTGCCTATTTAGTGTGCATAACTCGGGAGAGAGTGCATATTTAGGTAGTTGTTGAACATCATCACTCCCAAAGTATATGAGGGATCTATAACTGCGGGTTTGAAGGCAGGTTTAGGGATAACAAAGCCTTGGGTGCAATTTAACGTGAGCTGTAATAAACCAAGTTAGCTAGCGTATCTCGGGAGAGTGCGTTTAGTAAATTATTGTGATTACTCGGGAGAGATTTACAGTAAATAGAGTGCTCATGATTGATAGAGGTATGTTGGTTAATGTATATGAAACATAACCGGTAGTGATTCCATAAATAGGGGAAATTATAGCCTTAGAACCTTCTCATAATTGTTTACAACTTAAGCATATTTAGTTTCAGCTGTCTATTTACTTTCAGTATTAGCTATTAGTAATACCATCAACTGTGATTTATAAAGTTTGGGGAAGTTGATTCCAGAGAATTGAGTACATCCAAAGAAAGTAATTGATAGGTTAATTCCCTGTGGGTTCGACTCTGGGCCTAAATACCCAGACTATATTTGCAACGTCCGCGTGTCTTTTTATAAGGCATAGTTAGGCGTGATCAGCATGCTCCGATGATTCACCAGCCCGGGGAGCTGCTACATTCGATCTTGTCCCCTTGGCCATTCATGAAATGGGGATGGACATCGTCAGCCCCCTTCCATGGGCACCCAGTAAGGGCCAATATATATTGTTTATGACTGACTATTTTTCTAAATGGTTGGAAGCCCAGGCGTTCGAGAAAGTCAGAGAGAAAGAAGTCATCGATTTTGTCTGGGACCACATAATATGCCGGTTCGGGATGCCGACCGAGATCGTGTGCGACAGTAGAAAGCAGTTCTTCGGTAGCAAAGTAAGAAAGTTTTTCGAAGACCATAAGATTAAAAGGATCCTCTCAATCGACAGCAAGTTTTAGTGGCCTAGTTGAAATCTATCTGAACCGTAGGGAGGACCTCTTCGGTAATCGAACAGATGTATCTCGAGAAGTCTTCGCACCGACCCGATACAGAAGAAGGTTTTTCAACTCTGAAATCATTAATTACCGAGCACCCCCCCCCTCCCTTCCCGGGGACGAACATTTTCAAGGGACGTTCGATCGCCGGTTCATTAATTATGACGCTCGGAGCGGTCGCCTCGGCCTCTGTGGCAGGCTGCAAAGTAGAAGGATTTTCTTTCTAGGGAATGGTTTTGGAGGTCTTCGTTATTTCTTTAGAAAGTAAAAATGGAGAGAGATCCGGAAAAGATGAAGAAAGAAAGAAAGTTGAAGAGTTAGGCTTGTTAGCTTGGGAAGAAGACGAGTGAATTTTATTTGCAAAGGACCTTAAGTAACGGGGGTAAACAGCGCTCAAGATTGTTGAAAGTCTAAGGGTACGAGGGTAGAAGGTTTGATGTAAAGTAAAAATGAACAAAGGAAGAGGTATTTATAGTAGTTAGGCGATGTTTCACGTCCAGCGACAGCCAACCGGCGACCGACATGCATTAAATGTCGTTATGACGAGACTGACGAGACGTTTCGGGTCTTTTGTCGTTTCTGACGCGATGTGTCGAGGTAGGAATCGGGAGCTCATGTCGTTTCTTGTCACTTACCCTCCGAGAAACGAGGGGACTATCTGTATACGGGTAAAACCGAGCTCATGATGCACCTCGACTTCCGATAAGATAAGCCGGGCTCGAGATGTGATGGCAAGGGACCAAGATCAAGCAGAAAGTCCCATTGAGCTAGAGCCCGAGAATACGACGTCTGCCCTCGGGAATCGGTCCAGGCCTCGAACAACTTCGAAGGACATTGTCGACAATCAAACGTAACCAACTGAAGGCCAAAATATCCGTGACCGGCCGGATGTCACGGCAGGGATCTTGGCATGTATTGATAGGGAACCAACAATCAGTTAATCAGAATAATTTTTACCTGATGTAGAATTCCCCTACATCAGTTATAGAGTTTTACCTGATGTAGAATTCCCCTAATATATAAAGGGGGTCTGATTACTCATAAAAAAAATTGTAACACGCGTGCCAAGGTCATATATTATCAATTTCTCTGTTATTTAGCTTTTTTCACTTGTTCATCAGTGTTGACTATAGCATGCCCGGATCGAGGGTGAACAATTTCACTAAGGCTGAAACTGTCTTATTCGCATGGTTTGAATTCATTTTATCTTTACTTGTTTAGTCTAATCCAATTTACAGTTTTGTATTAAATTAATCCGCATATTCTTAAAACCACTACAAATTCAATTGTTATCCGATTACAGGGTAAACAGGGCTATTGATCCCAATATATTCCTACTTGGTATAAAGACAAAAGACATGCAAAATTTAAGGACAGAAAGAGAAGATTAGTGGGGACAATTGCACGTGAAGGAGCAAAAGCAGTTGGCAGCAAATAGTTGAAGCACCAAAGTGCAAAGCAGGCGACGCGAGATTGTTTCCTCGCGTTCGAGCTCGCGACGTGCAGCCTAAGGCGAGTTAGGGGAGCGTTTCGCGTGGCGACATATGATGTTCGGATTTCGAGGCTATTTTGTGTTCTTTTAGGTTTTGGATTTTGTTATTTCATCTAGGCTTCTTTCCTATATTTATAAATAGTCATTAGATAAAAATTTATACAACTTTGGATCAAAGGAGAGCACAAAGACGCCATGAAGGTCAGATTTCATCTTTCTTTCGCCAAACTTAGTCATTCTTATATATATTTATATGGATGATTTGTTGTTTGACTACCATATCTATGTGGAGCTAAATTTCACGTTCTAGAGTCGTGGTTCTTTAGTGACTGTTGTTATTTGAATATTGATTTTGGTTTCTTGATTATCGTATTTGTTTATTTATTCAATCTTGTGTTTAATTATTCAATTGGTTGATCACCAATTGAATACTATCTACGAATCTAGAATGAAGCTCGAAAGTGGGAATTCTAGATTGTACATAGAATTGCATAGAGTAAGCTCTTGAACCTGGGCATCGGGGGATAGATTCGCGGTTAGGATATACATATGTTAATTGCCTTGCTTTGTTATTATACGGTAATTATGAATGCATTCTTGTTGATTCTAACTCTATAGACATATAAGCGTTAGGTTAGATTGAATATGCGAATAAGAACTTGATAGATTCTTATGAGCAATATTAACCACGTCAACCAATAAACCAAATAAATTAATTAGTCAATTCACTTGAAGAATAACATAAACCCTAGATCATTTTCATCGCAATGATAACAAAAAAAATCTACCCTTCCTTCGTTTCGAGTTCACTATTTGTTTTCTTTTCTTTTTTGTTAGTATAAAGTCAAACACTTCTAAGTTTAATTTTTGTTTAGATAATTAAGATAGTCTAATTTAACTATTAATAGTTAATTATAAGTCCTCGTAAGTTCGATGCTCTATCTTATCACTTTATTACATAACGACTGTATATACTTGCACGTGTATTTGGCCGCAACCAAAAGCGTGACCAAACTGGCCAATAAAATATGTCATAGTACCCAAGAAGCTAGTTTCATATTTTGATAAAAATATTGACCACTTGATTTCCTTCCCTATATGTGTGGCTAATTTTCTATCATTTAGCATTTCGTGCCTTGTTGGGAGCACTCCCTTGTTGGTATATAATAATCGCATTTCACACCACGATACTAAGTTTACTAGTACTCCTTAGGTTTCAAATTACATAAAATACTTTCCTTTTTATTATGTTCTAAAATAAATAATATATTTTTAAATTAATTCAATTTTAAAGTTTTTATTTTACCTTAATGAAAAACTTTTATAACCACAAAAATATCATGGTTTCACAATACTTTTACCCCTTAAAGTTTTAAGACCACAAATTTCAATTTTTTTCCTTAAACTCCGTGCCGAGTCAAACTAGCTCATCTAAATTGAAACATAGGGAATATAACATGTTGGTGACCTTTGATTTGTTTAAGTATAATATTCAAGTATTGTTTGTGAGTTTTATTATAAAATAAGGAAACAAGTTGTTAAATGGTCTTTCAATATAATATACTGTCTAATAGGAGTACAATTTTCAATAATATCATGCATGATTCTTTTTGAAATAGTAATATCTATAGATTAAAATATAGATATCAGATATTTCGAGATTAACAGATAAGATTTTCCCTTTGTTGTCCTTTTCTCCTTTTCTTCTATTTGAATTTGAAATGAAAATATTTCACGTCAGTTAGACGTGCAGAGAGCGTGCAGCTGGAGCTTATCATATTTTGCAATTCTATTAAACCCGTAATTATTTGTTTATAAAATCAGATTTAATATTTAAAAATATTTTTCTGCACTTCATATTTATAGCTATTTAAAATCACCTAAACCAAATGGACTCTTATTTTAGTATTTCGTAAAATAAATGATTGCTTTTAACTTAAAACAAGCCAAAGTTATAAGCCTTGCTTATGTGCTCAAGCTGAATTTATGAATAAGTAGTTATGTGTTTTGGTAAAAATGTTGGAGTTAAAAATAAGCAGATGATGTGTTAGTGATGATAAGCTTTTTTCTGTTAAAATTATTCAAATGACCCGTTAAACCAAAAATAAGCCTATCATTGCAACATTTTTTTATATTATAAATTAACTCAATCAAAAATTAATATGTGTCTCAATTCACTTCAAGTTATTAATTGTTAGATATGATCATTTCATTTTATAAATACCAGTTATATATTTAAATATAATATGATAATTCCACAAATAGACATTTGAATAAACAAAAAAGAATTAGTCACAAAATTTTATAGAATAATGCAACATAAAATAATGCGATAAAGACCGGCGTGATAAATGCAAATCAAGCAAACGACACATTTACAGAAACTCAAAGACAAATCAAGAACGCGAAAGGTCAGACCAAGAAAATAAGCTTAAAAGTAAAAGCATACAAAGATAATGTCACGATCCGAATTTTCCACCCTCGGGAGTCGTAATGGCGCATACTAATGTGAGCTAGGCAAGCCGAACATTTAATAAATTACCTTTTTACCCATTTTATACTCTTTAACAATTAAAAACAATAATGTAAAAACAGCGGAAAATTTAAAATAAGCGGAAGAGAAGCAATAGAATATCTGAACATGTATCCAAAACAACTGTTTGAGCCTCAACTACCCAGAACTGGTGTCACAGTTTCACAAACGATCTAACAATACTACATACAAAGTCTGAAAAATAAACGATACACTGTTTCTGATTTAAGGAAATGAAACAGGAATAAAGGGATAGAGGGAGACGCCAGGGCCTGCGGACGCCTGCAGGTCTACCTTGGATCTCCGCGTGGACTGAAGGTAGTCATTCAATCTACGGTCTAAAGTCAACAGCATTGGGATCTGCACAAAAGAGTGCAAAGTGTAGTATCAACACAACCGACCCCATGTGCTGGTAAGTGCCTAGCCTAACCCCGGCGAAGTAGTGAATAGGCTAGGACCAGACTACCAAATAAACCTGTACAATTCAACTATATACAGCGAAAAAAGAAGTACAGAAATAAACAGTCAAGTATGGGAGGGGTAGCATGCTGCAGGGGAGTTATCAATTCAGAATAGAAAGACAACAGGTAAATGGAAGAAACAATATATCTCGGATATCAACAAAGATCCAGAAGACAATAAGTGCACGGCATCACCCTTCGTGCTTTTACTCTTGTCCTCACCAAAGCAATCAAGTAATGAAAATGTGCACGTCACCGCCCTTCGTGCTTTTACTCTCGTCCTCACCATATAATAATTATAATTGGCACAGAATGGTACATCGTGCGGCATGGCATCACCCTTCATGCTTTACACTCTTTCCTCACAAATCATACACGGCATCACCCTTCGTGCTTTAATATTCTCTCACCAAAATAATACACGGCATCACCCTTCGTGCTTTAACTCTCTTCCTCACCCAAACAACAATCACAAACAATAGGGCAAGGAAAGAAAAGAAGTTACAATAAGAATCCGGGCAAGGGAACAATAATTCAACAACAAGTCCCGGCAAGGGACAACATCAAAACAACAACAATATCCCGGTAAGAGAGACATGCTTTTCTCTTTTCACTTTTACTTCACAACTCACTTTACAACTTGAGCCAATGCTCTAATTGGGTTCAATTTACCCCTTACATTTCCACATTTCATTAAACGACTTGAGCCAACGCTCCTCAATATTCAATGCCACAATTACTTCCCAAACTTTGCCAACAATAGAAATCATCACCAAAGCATGAAGAATACAACAAAGTCATAAGAATCAGAATATAAGACTCACGGGCATGCTTGACACCAACGTATAGATACTCGTCACCATGCTTATACGTCGTACTCGACAAACACCATATAGAAAATAAGACTCAATTCCTAATTCCTCAAGCTAAGGTTAGACCAAACACTTACCTCGATGCCACGAACACAATTCACGTCTCAATTATCGCTTTACCCCTTGATTCCACTACCAATTCGCTCGTATCTTGTCACAAGTTACTTAATTACATCAATAAACGCTAAATGAATCATTTCTAATGCATGAAAATGAGTTTTCTAAAGTTTTACCCAAAAAGTCAAAAATCGCCCCCGGGTCCACATGGTCAAAACCCGAGGTTCGAACCAAAACCCGATTACCCATTCCCCACGAACCCAAATATATAATTTGTTTTGAAATCGGACCTCAAATCGAGGTCCAAATCCCCAATTTTTGAAAAAACTAGGTCCTACCCAAAACACCCAATTTCCCCCATGAAAGTCATTGATTTTAAGTTGAAATCATGTTAAAATATGTTAATGATTGAAGGGAACGAGTTAAAATTGACTTACAATCGATTTGGAAGAAGAGTTATTCTTGAAAAATCGCCCTAGGGAGTTTATGTTTTGAAGAGATGTGAAAAATGGTTGATTTTCGGCTAATTAGCCAACCTTTGTTTATGAGTTGAAATAAAAACCTAGGCGTAGGATCTATTAATTTTAGGAAAAAGATGCAAAGAGTTACCAGTAGTTTCAGAAAAGATGCAAGTTGATTTTAGAAAAAGAATTATCAGTTTAAACAAAGAGAAAAGATGCAAACCGATTTTAGAAAAGAGTTACCAGTTGTTTCAGAAAAGATGTAGACTGATTAAAAGGTTTACGAGTTTCGGGGGAGTGCAGATTAGTTATAGGAAAAAAGGTTTACCAATTTTAGCGGGTTTCAGAAGTAGAAAATTACCAGTTTTAGTAAAGACACTAGTTTTAGCAATCGATACTGCTTAAGAACGAATGATGCTATTAAAGACGAGGTTTCCTATAGGCATGCTTTCTATACGTTTATCGATTTTAACACCCTTTCATGACATTAATAGGAGTCTTATACACATGATGTCTATATGCAATTTTGTTATTGAGCCTATAAACGGTTTGCCTAATGACATTTGTATATGCAGAAATGCAAGAGCCTATAGACATGATCTCTATATGTGTCATTACAGAACATGAATGTTACATCCTATAGACATGCTTTCTAGGTGATTTTGCGGTAAAGTTAAGCGTTAAATCCTATAGGCATGGTCTCTATGTGATTGAATCAGTATTAAAGACCCTATAGGCAGGATTTCTAGTTTGAATAAAAATCCTAATTCATGATTTCTACCCCTTTGGATGCAAGAAAAGTAAAGAACCCTCCCACACCCTTTTACTATACTCCCCGAGTTTCATACAAAATTACTACAATCCAGTGAATCAAACTGGAAATTAAAAGATACATCAAAAGCTAACAGCTAGATCCGAGTAGCCTAATTCAACCTTAATATCTAATAACATGCGACTGAGCCACTTCCGGGATCCAGATTTCCAAAGCCTTCTCTTTATCCAAGGTGTTTCAAAGTTCCAAGGAATCTCAGGGATTCTAGGCATTGCTTACACCCAGGATACTATCAGAATTAGAATAGTGCAGTGTGGAAGAGCCAGCTCTCATGCATCCAAGTTCAGAGGGAGCTCAGGGGTCCCAAAGCATGGCTTGCAAGAGAGGGGCAGAACTTATAGCTAAGAGTAAGTGCAAAGTGAAAGGGGAATTGGGGAGCCATGACAGGTGGTGGTCATACCTAGCTACAAAGTAGGCTGGCACACCCCTGACCACTTGTTTGGCTGAACAAGTTAGGAGCAGACCTTTTGAAGGTCAGACCAAAGTCTAGATAGTGATTAGGACACCATCAGACCCCAGTCCAGGGCTCAAACACATAAAAGGGGAAAAGGGAATGGGCATTGATTGAGTTTGGGATTCAAAGAATCCAGTTCAGGATCATAGACAACAAATTGGACTGCTGTTATGCCCTGAACCATAACTCTTATACAAAGGGTAAAAGGGTAAGGGGATTCACATAGGAACAATAATGACAAAGTGTTGATACCCAATTTTTCCCTATGTATTTTTGTACCCAAAATACTTCCAAAATAGCATATGTGTGCATATATAAGCACACCCATGAGTTTTGGTATTTTTCATGATTTTTAAGCCAATTTATTGCCTGTTTTAATACCACAAAAATCCAGAATTATTTCCAAATTATCATTTTTGGTGAGTAACTTATTTCATTCTCATGTTTACACCAAAATATAAGTAAGGTAATTTTTGCATATTTATTACAAATTCATTTGGCATTTTTAAAGCTAAATTGCATATAATTGCAATCATAGCCTATCTTGTAATTTTTAGCATTTTATATATAAAATTAATCCCAGCATTTTTAAATTAATATTTATACAATATTTATTTACCCAGTACTCTTAATTTACTTTTAAAATAGTGTTACTATTTTATAAAAAATTAAAAAGGGAAAATTGGCTATTTACGATTTAGCCCCAATGCATTTCAATTATAGCCAAATTGATAACCCAATTCAGCCCCAATTTGAGCCCAAATCACCCCAGCCCAATTACCCAATCAACCCGACCCAGTACCCATTAAATCAAACCTGCCCGCTTTCTTTCCCCTTTCCTTTTTTAATTTCAAACGACCCCAAACCCTACCCCATTCCTCACAATACGCCGCCTCTAAATCCTCCTTTTTTCTCAACTCTCTCTCAACTCACCTCAAACCCTAGCCGCTGCCTCTCACCGAAACCCTAATCCATGGCTTCCCAGACTCATCGGAGGCCTATACCGGCCTCCCATGGCTTCTATGCGCTAATCTCTGAGGTCCTATGACCAGATCTTGAAGGGGTCTCGACCAAGCCGTTGCTCGATGGCTGTTCTCCGGTCGCCTTCAACCTCTGTCCGGCCAGCCATGGCCATTCGAGCTCGATCTTCGACTATCCTGCCTAGATCTGGAGTTTCCAAAGCCTTTCTCATCGCCTGGGTTTCTTATGAAACCCTAGCTCTAAGGTTCCTTCTATTTATTTCTTAGATGTGTTCCAAGATCTATATGTGTTTGAACGTTATGAGCATGTTTCTCAAAGTTTCCCCAATTTTTGGCTTTCAAAACTCTATGTTCTTTTAACTATGGTTTTAGGTTAAGTTATTTCGAAGTTCCTCTCTTATTCTTGGCATGTTTCTGACTTTGTTGTTTGTTTTCCTTATCTGAGTAAGCATGTTGAAAACCCTAATTTGTGATTGTTTGAGTCTGTTTGTTAAGATTTCATTCAATTCATACGCGGATCATCTCTAGGTTTGTTTGATGTTAAAAACCCTAATTTTGGGAATTTATTCGAGTTCATGAGCCTATCTGTCTGGTCTACTGAAAACCCTAATTTTTAAGGGTTTCACTTGGGACTCTAAAATTGCTTGTTGTTTCACCTGTTTGTCGTCTCTAAACTCAACTGATTTGAAAACCCTCGTCTCTTTGGGAGGCTATTCAAAGTCCTGTGAGGTTGTTTGTGCATGCTTGTATGTTTGAAATTATTCAACTTGATGCCTTGTTTCAACATTTCTTTTCTCTATATGTTCTACGCTTGTGATTCTCACTCGACTCTCTGCATGTTTTCGACTCCTTCTCTCTCTATTACACCTTGAAGCCTAACTAACATGCTTTGAATGTCTGCTCTATGCTATTGCTGCATGATGTTTCTTTTGCCATAACTTAGCCTCACATGTCTGCTATTTGTACAAGCATTATATACTGAGTACCTCCTGTGATTTATTTAACTCGAAATTGATTTAAAAAACTTGGCGTTGAATCAGGAGGGTCCTCGACCGCGGTTCTACCGCGTACCGCGGTCAAATGGCCTCTCGGAGCCTCGCTGCTGGCGGTTCTCC
>NC_031999.1:37912265-37980209 GCF_001879085.1 Nicotiana attenuata
CCATAGGGGTTCAGTTTAAAATTCTGCATGTTCAACTTCACACCTAGATAACCTGCCTATAGGACCTTTATTGGATCTGCTGCTAGCTGACCTCGCCCCTGGCGGTCTGAGCTCCACCTCTATGGCCTCTACCTCCACCTCTATGACCTATGCCTCTACCTCTGGCTGGCTGTGGGGCATCTGGTGCCTGAATCATAGGACGGGGACCCTGCTGCTGTGACTGAGTACCCCTCAATCTCGGGCAAGCTCTCCTGATGTGACCATACTCACCACACTCATAACATCCCTCCGAACGCTGTGGCTGGCCCTGGCGACCCGAATGACCTCCACGAAAACTCTGAAGTGGCGGTGCACTGAGTGACTGCTGATCAGAATAATGCCCACGGGAACCACGATCACCTGGGGCACCCTGAGAAACCTGGAGGGCTGACTGGAAAGGCCTAGAAGGCTGACCCCTATCATAAGAATCCCTGCCTCCAGATGAGGCACCACTGAACCGACCTGTGTGACGGGGTCTCTTGTCTGTTCTATGACCACCCCCTGTGGCAGAACCATCTCGATCCTCCGGGCCACATTGGCCGCCTCCTGAAAAGTAATGTCACTCCCCGCCTCTCTGGCCATCTGAAGGCGAATAGGTTGGATCAAACCATCAATAAATCTCCTCACCCTCTCCCTCTTAGTGAGGAGTATGACAAGGGCATGGCGAGCTAGATCGATAAACCTGGTCTCATAGTGAGTGACCGTCATAGACCCCTGCTGGAGGCGCTCAAACTGTCTCCGATAAGCATCCCTCTGAGTAACGGGAAGAAACTTCTCCAGAAATAACTCTGAAAACTGATCCCAAGTCAAAGACGGCGATCCTGCTGGTCTGGCTAAACAGAAATCCCTCCACCAAGTCTTGGCGGATCCAGATAGACGAAAGGCAGAAAAATTAACTCCACTGGACTCCACAATGCCCATGTTCCAAAGAACCTCGTGGCAGCTATATAAGAAATCCTGGGGGTCCTCAGAAGAAGCTCCGCTGAATGTAGCAGTGAAGAGCTTGGTAAACTTGTCCAGCCTCCACAAAGCATCTGCGGACATAGCCGCTCCATCGTCGATCTGAGCAACTACCCTCGGCTGAACTATCGTAGCTGGCTGAGCCGCTGGAATCTAACCCTGGGGAGCTACCTGATCCGGAGTACGTGCAGCAGGAGTCTGGGCTCCTCCTCCAGCCTGAGAAGTGGTTGGTGCTACAGGAAGCAATCCTGCCCGGGTGACACTCTCCATGAGGCCCACCAACCGGACCAAAGCATCCTGAAGAACTGGGGTGGCAATAAACCCCTCTAGGACCTGAGCTGGGCCCTCCGGAACTACTGCGGCTGGGGCCGGAACCTTCTCCTCAAGGTCAACCTGAGGCTCCGCCACTGGTGCTGCTGCTTGGGGCTGAGCCCTGCCCCTACCTCGGCCCCTAGCATGGCCACGTCCTCTGCCCCTAGCGGGAGCTGTCTGGGGCTCGGACTATTGATCGGTAGATGAGGAAGCGCGTGTTCTCACCATCTGCGAAAGAAAAGAGTAGAAATTCAATCAGCATTGACAAACCAAATCGCACGACAAGAAAGAACAAATGAGAGATTTTTTTTCCTAACTCAATAGCCTCTGGGGGACAAGTACATACGTCTCCGTACCGACCCCTCATACTCTACTAAGTTTGTCCGTGAGTTGTGAGACCTATGTAACCTAGTGCTCTAATACCAACTTGTCACGACCCGGATTTCCTGCCCTCGGGGGTCCAAACCAATTATGCACACAACCTCAAAAACATCCTACAGACTTATCCGTGCGATCAAATCGCCAAAATAACATCATATACATCGAATCAAGCCTCAAAACTCATGTGTTTCTTTGAAATTTTCATAAAGCATCAAATTTCCATTTCAAGTCCGAAACACGTCAAACGACGTTCGTTTTCAACCAAATTTTACAGAAAGCGCTTAAACCATATATAAGACTTGTACCGGGCGTCGGAACCAAAATACGAGCCCGATACCACAGTCTTTTAATCGAATTTCATTTCCAATTTCCTTAATAATTCCAGAAAAATAATTTCACAGAAAAATTCATTTCTCGGGCTCTAGACCTCGGAATTCGACTCCTAGTATATGCCCGAGTCCCATATTTTTCTATGGACCCTCCGGGACCGTCAAATCACGGGTCCGGGTCCATTTACCAAAAATGTTGACCGAAGTCAAATATATTCATATTAATATCAAAATTTAGCATTTTTCACACAGAATTCATATTTAAGCTTTCCGGCTACACGCCCGGACTGCGCACGCAAATTGAGGCAACCCTAAGTAAGGTTTTCGAGGCCTCGGAAGCACGAAATGAATAAAACAATAGGTGATGACCCTTTGAGTCGTCACAATGCGACAAGCTCACCTTGGCCATTCGCCGCCTGGAGTGTCACGCCCCAAAATCGAGGGGCACGACCGACGCTCAACCGAGCAAGCCCGACTGATCAAGCCTATTAGGTTTCATTCTACCCAAAATTAATTCATGAATAACAAGGAGATGAACTTCATAAATCCTGCTTCATGAGCATTACAATTACATTGACAATTTTATCTTTGTCTTTCATTAACAATTTAGCCATACTAACCAAATCATTACAATTAATAGATACGAAGGTAACATTCTGCCGAATAACAACATATCTAGTTCAAATTTTTAATACTCGACACCACCCACAATCTGTCTACGGAGCCTCTAAATACAACTGAAGAGTAATATGGAAATGCCGGCATTAAGGCTCCGGCTATACCTCAAAATACAAAGTACATGATAAACAACGATACAGGACCCCGAAATGAAGTGGGGCTCACCAAGTCCACTGAAAGGAAGATGCATCACTAGCTGCGACCAACACTGCCTGCTATGGAAACACCTACATCCATTTAAAGATGTAGCGCCCCCGACAAAAGGGATGTTAGTGACGTCGAATAGCACTAGTATGTATGAACAAACTTTACTCTAAATAGAATTAAACAATATACAACTAGAAGACAGTCATGGAAACCAAACAATGTTGCACAGAAATACGGAGAACACAAGTGAGAGTCTCATAGTTTCTTATTTCGTCTTTTCATCCTTTTGATTTATAGTCTCTTAGTGTCGAGTGCCACAATTCATAATGCCACCGTGTCTTTTTACACGGAGTCCGGTCTCGGCTCGACCGGCTAAGCCATCCCAAGTGAGACATTACCAACATCATAATTTATACTCATATTCCCGATGTAAATGCTACCATGTGTACAGCATGGCGTCCGATCTCGGCCCGATCGGCTAAGCCATCTCACTTGGGACATAACCTCTTTCAATTATTCCTTAGTTCACATTTCTTTCCATTTTCCCATTACATGGCACCACACACCTCTTTATTAGCTTATTTCTTGGCACTTGGATACATTGTTACAATTCAAATATTCAAGTCTTCCCCTTATTTATTCGTTCATATAGTATTATCCTTCATATTGATAAGTTCCAACATATGATGAATTGTGCACATAATAGGATGAGCATAAACAATTATGATTCACAACTTCAAGCAACATGGTGAAATGGTAAACAACTAAGACAATTAGGGAACATAATCTTTTGCCTCAGCACATTAGAACAAACAATTCAAGTATGATAAAGCAAGGAACTCATACCAAATGCACGGACACTAACAAGATGATTCTACAAAGATTAAAGTTAGCCATACATACCTTGTTTAAGCTTTCCTTAAGTTACTACAACATTTCGGAAATTTTAGCAATCCCAATATACTTGAGACATAACAAAATTGAACACAAATTAGGAAGGTATTCATGGTTTTAGCTCATTTTAGCATTTTATCAAATACTAGTTGTGCATCTTGATTTCAAAGCTCTTTTACAAGATTTCCTTCATTTCCCCAACCCAATCTTTACTTATTTATGTTCAACAATCTTCCCATAAACCTAATTTGTAAATGCATGTATACATAATACTATTAGACCCAAGAATCATACCTCAATAATCCCATTATACCCAAAACTCGAAATTAAAGTCTAGTGTATAGAACCTTGCCTCTTAGATGAAGATCTTGTGATTGGTTTCCTTGATTCTTGAAGATTGATGGAAGATTGAATGGTTATAATGTTAGGCTCCCTCCTTCTCTCTCTAAAATTCTCTTAACTCTCTCTAAAATCATCAGAATATCGCCCCAAATGAAACCCCAAAGTCTATATATTAAAATGGGGTCGGGTCATGAGAATAGGAAGATTAACCTCTGAATTCGGGTCTGCGATCGCAGAATGGACCGCAAAACAAGAATGTGGGCTGCAGAATGCATCGCGGTATAGGTGCCAAAAACTGGGCAAAACTGGCCCAATCTGCGACAGATCTGCGATCGCAGAGTCAAAAATGCGACATATTTGCGATCGCAGATTCGACACAAGATTGCATTTTTCCAGCCTTTGATAATTTGATCATAACTTTGTGTAGGAATGTCAAAATGACGAACGGTTTGAAGCGTTGGAAACTAGACTCGAAGACCTTTCATATGATAGGTTGTTCATCATATAAAACCTTATACATATTGAGATGTCCTCGTTCAAAATGTGGACTTGTGCAAACACATTTGGAATTTTAGCCTATTATGAAATTTTCTGATTTGACTTAGACTTAGGCACCTCCTTGGATCCCAAATTACTTACCATAAGACTTATACACTTATTTATCAAATCCAATTGATGCCCATCATGTTAATAGCAGATAAATATTTTAATTAGCCTACCTGGCACCACGAAATCCTAAATTACTTAGCGAAATTTTCCGGGGCCTTACATTCTCCCCCCCCCCCCTTAGGATCATTCGTCCTCGAATGAGGAGTAGAGTCCGCCCTAAACGTTTATCATAGAATATCTCTTTTCCCACCTATCTCAAGTCCCTAAATTTTGACTAACTCCCAATTTTTTCAGAAATTTCGGCAGAGTCTCCTTTGTAACTAGGCCTATCCACCTGCCAGAGAATCACCAAAACCATCCTAACAACACATCCTCAACGAGACAAAGCACCAAAATTTATATATCAACAATACTAATCTTACCATTAGAAGCACTACATTATCATAAGGATACATGGACATGAACTGCACATTTCTAAATCATAATACCTAAAAGGTACCTTTCAAGTCAAAACCAATTGTTATACAATCAAGCGAAAATATTTTATTTCCACAACACTCTCGGCCTTCAATGTGGCCTCTTATACTTACAGACTTCGCCACAACACGTTCACGGAAACAATCTCCACTCCCAAACTTACCTAACAAGGATGACAAATAGATACCCTTCATAGGCCAACTATCTATTAACTTCTCTTTCAATAATTTCCTCCGGAATGATGCACAAAGGATCTCCAACTATCTTCGTAGACATAGACATGTGAATACACACAATATATGTGGGACAACTATGGGGAAACTTCATACTCCTAGTGGGCCTAATGTGAACTACACTTATTCCACCTTCATTATAAATTCACATAACATCTTTAGAGGGAAAATATTGAGAATAACCCATTCATATTCCTAAACTCTAAATCTCTATGCGAACACCCACGCTAAACTTTTAATGACCTTCAATAATTACTATAAGATGTGCTATCATATACTGACCATAAAAATTACCTATGGAATATATGTGATCACACTGTGAAGCTTCCTTTTTGACTTGTTTGAACCTTCAATACCCAATGGATTTAATACAATGAGGGACAACAGAGTTCAAGATCAGGCTGGAATTATTCAGGAATCCATTAATGTGTTGAGCAGAGTATTTCATGAGGTTATATGCTAAGTGACACAAAGATTACTACTAACAATACTGACATGGTTAATCATTGTGACGACATTATTTATTAGACAAATAAGCGTAGGGGTAACTCGTACATTGGCAATAGGAACCATTAAGGAGGAATATTCAAGTACGTGACCCAATCGTCTCCTGGAGTATTGGGAAAATCTGTTTATCAAGAATGAGAATACTCTGGTACCTTGAATGCGATATGGGTTTCAAATACATGAAGTTGAATTACACTCTTAACATTAACTGACACAAGAGCCCATGAGGATGAAAAGAAGTTGAACACTTATGAGATTATCATATTTCAAACAGCTTAACCTTTCCTGATAATTGCTCTATATGAGAGAACTAAAGATACGACAACTTGTCTTCCAAATCAATATGCTCATGATATGTGCAAAAATCTGAAGGCATCTAATCTCAACCTTTCGCGAGTAAAACCACATATCTAGGACATCGGAATGTTGGGACAAAATCATGTATTGGTTAGAGGGGTTCTGATGGTTAACATGATGCTCCAGGGAGAAAGACAAATGACACTCCTATCCACCTAGGGAGGTGGAATACCAAGGGTAGAAAAACTCCCCTCACATGGCAATGACATAGTCAATTATTCTAGAAGTCGAGTGAGCAGAAGGCCACGTAACCCATCCAATCTAACCCATTTAAGACTTTTTGAAAAGGGGATGCACTTTGGTTTGAAATCATGGCAATATAAGCTTGAACTTAGGGGAAATAATTACTTTTGGAACCCATGCGACAAGCCCACATAGCCCTAGAAAATCGTTAACAATGGCGAGAAGGTACTTAAAACCATTACGAGTTGGTATAGAACAAGGCCTCAAAGTGCCCATATGGATAAATTTGAAAGAATGAGACGTCTTAATGAATTTATCGAGGAACTGTAACCTAGGTTATCTATTCATAGGGACAAGCAGAGCAGGTAAATGAAAAGAAAGTGAGAGAGCCTATGGAAGTAACCTTTACATTGTAACCACTAGGAAGGGTGGTAATATAAAGGGATTACGAGAAGCTAAATTTCTGAAAGAAGATCTCTGTATGTAGTCACGTGATGTATAGCTCCAGAATTCAAAAATCCAATTATGTTTAGCAACTCTACTTCATAATGAAGCACTACAACACACTTCTACACAACCAGCTATTACAAGCCACATTGGGAGATGCTATAAGACTTGACTGAGAGAAAGGCTTTGACATATGAATGTGTTACTAGGTGTATTGCTCCTTGGTCAACCCAAAACCAAAAGGCGAGAGTTAGAATGATAAGCAGATCGTTGGACTAGCACATGTGTAGATAATCCATTATCGAAAGGAAATCATTCAATCTCAGCAATTGCAGCATGCTATCAACCCTTGATGAACATGAAGTGAGGTGGGAACCCAATGAGATAGTATAAAATAATCATGGAAGGTTCATAATGAGTTCTCCATGGATTTTGACTTGAGAAATACCTAGATGCTAATGAAAGACAGAAAATAGGAGAAACAGGCGTTGTGCTACGATAACCCCCAAAGGTGCGCTTGGTCTTGACGGAGAGCCTAGTAAGGGTCCTTACGAGAATGAAAGTGTTACAATGACACATAAAAGGATATGTTCTCTCATGGTTATCGAACAAGTGTGGGGAAACTAGCACAATGAATTCACTAACTAAGGAACACAATTATCACATGTTGTAGAGGTGTAAAGAGAAAATAAACATTTGTTATGAGATGGACATGCTTCTGCTATATTAACTCCCAAGTGCAATACACGACCACGCCACGGGAAACCACGATACTAGGAACAAAGTGAGCTACTTACTGCGGGATGTCCCAAGTGGGCACGAAAGTTATACTAAGATGGCGACACAAGATCTTCCTATGACGGGGATGTGAGGATCTCAATTTTCATAGAGAATTTATGCACACAGTGACCATATCGATTGACATGCACTCATGTGATAGGTGTTAAGGTATGCTCTTATGTTACTAGACATTGAGAAGCTTTCATGATGATACTCGCAAGAGAGTAGAGTGATTGTTCAAACCATATAAGCCATATACACAAGTGAGTAAAAGAGTGACTCGAGAAGGATCGCAACACTGGGATGTTTTACATGGAACTTGACACCACATAGGTAAACTTTACGACGGTGCATGCATAGGCACAAATGAGCAGATATTGTCCATAAAAAAAGATTTCGTAACAAAGTAATCGGATGTAGTTCCCTGTTGAGAATTTAGGAAAGAAAGTGGTAAGTATTAATCCTAGAGTTATAACTCCATTCAAGGGCGTATTTATAGAACTTAATTCCACAAGAGGATGTAAATAAGAGAATTTATGATAGAGTGGATTCACGAACAATATGTCTCCTTCAAGGAGTAGTTACACACAAGTTTTTGTGACTCATATCTTATTAAGACCATGTTTATGAGGACTCTTCAATATGGATGTAGACATACAATGAGTAAAATTTTTGTGTTGTTCATAATGATGTACTAGGGAGTGACTTACTTGGTGGCTTTAGGTTGATAGGGCAATAATTGATGCCCCTCTACTCCACATCCCTAAGGCACGTTGGTAACATACTAATATACTACATTATCTGATGGTGTAGTGACATTTAATAGGAACAAGGGTACTCCCCTTAGGAACAAGTTCTACCAATCCCTCCATGGCTCGATACATTCTCCTAACAAACGCTTGGGCAATCTCCCTCAGATTCAATGGTGGGGTCATTCCCTACTTAATGCTTCAAACTCGTGGTTTATGGCATCGAGATTACTCATCTGGAGAGTAAGACATAGCGAGGAAATTAGCTCCCTATCTTGGGTTCTACCGCATGATCCGGAGTATCAAAGAAAGGTGAAATTCCTAAATGTCCGAGTAGCCTCCAACTTATAGATGTGGTCGACAACACACCGATAAGAAGGACTCTACTAGACACGGCTCCGAGACATCCTAGGACACTTTAAAACCTTAGGCTCTGATAATAAGTTTCTCATGCCCCAAAACCGAGGGGCGCGACCGGCGCTCAACCGAGCAAGCCCGACTGGGCAATCCTATTAGGTTTCATTCTACCCAAAATTAATTCATGAATAACAAGGAGATGAACTTCATAAATCCTGCTTCATGAACATTACAATTACATTGACAATTTTATCTTTGACTTTCATTGATAATTTAACCATACTAACCAAATTATTACAATTAATAGATACGAAGGTAACATTCTGCTGAATAACAACATATCTAGTTAAAATTTTTAATACCCGACACCACCCACAATCTGTCTACGGAGCCTCTAAATACAACTGAAGAGTAATATGGAAATGCCAGCAACAAGGCTCCGGCTATACCTCAAAATACAAAGTACATGATAAACAATGATACAGGACCCCGAAATGAAGTGGGGTTCACCAAGTTCGCTGAAAGGAAGATGCATCACTAACTGCGACCAACACTGCCTGCTATGGAAACACCTACATCCATTTAAAGATGTAACGCCCCCGGCAAAAGAGACGTTAGTGCCGTCGAATAGCACTAGTATGTATGAACAAACTTTACTCGAAATAGAATTAAACAATATACAAGTAGAAGACAGTCATGGAAACCAAACAATGTTGCACAGAAATACGGAGAACACAAGTGAGAGTCTCATAGTTTCTTATTTCGTCTTTTCATCCTTTTGATTTATAGTCTATTAGTGTCGAGTGCCACAATTCATAATGCCACCGTGTCTTTTTACACAGAGTTCGGTCTCGGCCCGACAGGCTAAGCCATCCCAAGTGGGACATTACCAACATCATAATTTGTACTCATATTCCCGATGTAAATGCCACCATGTGTACAGCATGGCGTCCGATCTCGGCCCGATCAGCTAAGCTATCTCACTTGGGACATAACCTCTTTCAATTATTCCTTAGTTCACATTTCTTTCCATTTTCCCATTACATGGAACCACACACCTCTTTATTAGCTTATTTCTTGACACTTGGATACGTTGTTACAATTCAAATATTCAAGTCTTCCCCTTATTTATTCGTTCATATAGTATTATCCTTCATATTGATAAGTTCCAACATATGATGAATTGTGCACATAATAGGATGAGCATAAACAATCATGATTCACAACTTCAAGCAACATGGTGAAATGGTAAACAACTAATACAATTAGGGAACATAATCTTTTGCCTCAGCACATTAGAACAAACAATTCAAGTATGATCAAGCAAGGAACTCATACCAAATGCACGGACCCTAACGAGATGATTCTACAAAGATTAAAGTTAGCCATACATACCTTGTTTAAGCTTTCCGTAAGTTACTACAATGTTTCGAAAATTTTAGCAATCCCAATCTACTTGAGACATAACAAAATTGAACACAAATTAGGAAGGTATTCATGGTTTCAGCTCATTTTAGCATTTTATCAAATACTAGTTGTGCATCTTGATTTCAAAGCTCTTTTACAAGATTTCCTTCATTTCCCCAACTCAATCTTTACTTATTTATGTTCAACAAGAACCTAATTTTTAAATGCATGTATACATAATACTATTACACCCGAGAATTATACCTCAATAATCCCATCTTATACCCAAAAATCGAAATTAAAGTCTAGTGTATAGAACCTTACCTCTTAGATGAACTGGTTTCCTTGATTCTTGAAGATTGATGGAAGATTGAATGGTTAGAATGTTAGGCTCCCTCCTTCTCTCTCTAAAATTCTCTTAACTCTCTCTAAAATCATCAGAATATCGCCCCAAATGAAACCCCAAAGCCTATATATTAAAATGGGGTCGAGTCATGAAAATAGGAAGATTAACCCTCCGAATTCGAGTCTGCGATCGCAGAATGGACCGCAAAACAAGAATGTGGGCCGCAGAATGCATCACGAAATAAGTGCTCAAAACTTGGCAACACTGGCCCAATCTGCAACATATCTGCGATCGCAGAGTCAAAAATGCGACATATTTGCGATCGCAGATTCGACACAGGATCGCATTTTTCCAACCTTTGGTAATTTGATCATAACTTTGTGGAATGTCCAAATGACGAACGGTTTGAAGCGTTGGAAACTAGACTCGAAGACCTTTCATATGATAGGTTGTTCATCACATAAAACCTTATACATATTTTTATATGCTCGTTCAAAGTGTGGACTTGTGCAAACACATTTGGAATTTTAGCCTATTATGAAATTTTCCGATTTGACTTAGACTTAGGCACCTCCTTGGACCCCAAATTACTTACCATAAGACTTATACACTTATTTATCAAATCCAATTGATGCCCATCATGTTAATAGCAGATAAAATATTATAATTAGCCTACCTGGCACCACGAAATCCTAAATTACTTTGCGAAATTTTCCGGGGCCTTACATGGGGAATGGATATTATTGGCCCAATTGAGCCCACTACTTCAAACGGACACAGGTTTATTCTGGTCGCCATCGATTACTTCACAAAATGGGTCAAAGCTGCTTCTTACAAAGCTATAACCAAGAAGGTCGTCGCAGATTTTGTCAAAGATCGTATTGTCTGCCGATTCGGAGTTCCCTAGTCCATTATTACTGACAATGCCGCCAATCTCAATAGTGATCTGATGAAAGCTATATGTGAAGCTTTCAAAATCAAGCACAAGAATTCCACAGCCTATAGGCCTCAGATGAATGGAGTCGTGGAAGCCGCCAACAAAAACATCAAGAAGATACTAAGAAAAATGGTAGAAAATCACAAGCAATGGCACGAGAAGTTACCATTCCCCTTATTGGGATACCGCACCACAGTTCGTACATCAACCGGGGCAACTCCCTACATGTTGGTTTATGGTACCGAGGCTGTCATCCCAGCCGAGGTGGAGATTCCTTCTCTATGGATAATACAGGAAGCTGAACTCAGCGATGCAGAGTGGATAAGAAGTCGCTATAAACAATTGGCCCTTATCGATGGAAAGAGGATGAACGCAGTATGTCACGGCCAACTTTATCAAAACAGAATGTCCAGAGCTTTCAACAAAAGGGTCAAACCGAGACAGTTTGCGCCAGGACAGCTGGTATTGAAGAAAATCTTCCCTCATCAAGACGAGGCCAAAGGGAAATTCTCTCCCAACTGTCAAGGTCCGTACATGGTCCATAGGGTGCTGACAGGAGGAGCACTCATACTTGCAGAAATGGATGGAGAAATCTGGCCAAAACCGGTTAATTCAGACGCGGTCAAAAGATACTATGCCTAGATTATTTTACATTTTCTTAGTCTGATGTAATTGAACTACGCTTGACCTGATTCCCGTTTAAGAGGGGATATGTAGGCAGCCTTGTGGGTTCGGTAATATCATAATAAAATTATCATTTTTCCCAAGATCAGAAACTAGGGCAGAATTTTGAGAAGGACCCTCAAAATTCCGGAACAAGCCAACACCAACACATGTCAGACAGTCAGAAATCGATTAAGAAACTGGGGCAGAATTTTGAGAAGGGTTCTTAAAATTCTGAAAGGGGTTCAGCAAGGCCTATTATCTGCAAACGGTCAAAAATCATCTACCAAACTGGGGTAGAATTTTGAGGAGGATCCTCAAAATTCAAACATAAGAGAGCTGCAATGCCTTTGAAATGTGTCATAGTCGCAAGTTCATAAAAAATTACTTGATATATCGATACACTTCCAAAACGATTCTATTTTTATCAATAATTGCATATTTTCAAAAACTCTATTTTCATTACAGTCAGGTATCACCAAGGGGAACTCAAAGGCTTTCAGAATGGAGCAAAGCAAGCCAGCCAACAGAAGCACGAACCAACCTTCCCCCATAAAACTTACAATTTTTCTTTGAACGCAGGCACATCTAGTGTAACGATAACATCCGTGTAGCAAGATCGCTATCAATCACCGAACACATCTCCAGCTAAGACATATGCTACCCTTATTTGCTTCTTGCTTTTTGCATGGGACTAATCCATGTCCCGTATATTTGCATGAGGCTAATCCCTGCCTCCCCATTTACATGAGTCTAATCCTTGACTCCATGAGGCTAATCCCTGCCTCTATATTTGCATGAGGCTAATCCCTGCCTCCCCATTTGCATGAGTCTAATCCTTGACTCCCTGTTTGCATGAGTCTAATCCTTGACTCCATACCTCCATGAGGCTAATCCTTGCCTCCATACCTGCATGAGGCTAATCCTTGCCTCCCCACTTGCATGAGTCTAATCCCTGTCTCCCTATTTGCATGAGTCTAATCCTTGACTCCATATTTGCATGAGGCTAATCCTTGCCTCCCCGATTTGCATGAGGCTAATCCCTGCCTCCATACTTGCATGAGTCTAATCCTTGACTCCCTACTTGCATGAGGCTAATCCCTGCCTCCATATTTGCATGAGGCTAATCCTTGCCTCCCCATTTGCATGAGTCTAATCCTTGACTCCATATTTGCATGAGGTTAATCCTTGCCTTCATATTTGCATGAGGCTAATCCTTGCCTTCCCTATTTGCATGAGGCTAATCCTTGCCTCCCCCATTTGCATGAGTCTAATCCTTGACTCCCTGTTTGCATGAGGCTAATCTCTACCTCCATATTCGCATGAGGCTAATCCTTGCCTCCCCGTCTGCATGAAACCAAACACTATCCCTCCTTGCACAAGTATTGCTCTACTTTTAGTACTGTTCATTTGCTTGCAATCGGGCTAAGCTTTGCCCTCCACTTCACAAGACTAAGCCTTGTCTTGTTAACATCATACTATTGCATATCATGGGCTGAAATATTGCCAATCTATCCAAAGGCGTCATAGTCTAAAGGCATCATCCTCATAGCCAGAGACACCATGTCATGGCCTGAGGATCTCTCAAATTTGCATATCATTATTCAAAGGCGTCATGGTTCGGAGGCACTATCTTCATGTCCCGAGAACACCATTTCATGGCCTGCGAATCTCTCATCAAGCAATTCATGGCCCAGGATGTCATGGTCCAAGGACGTCATCCTTAATCGTCCAAAGACAACTTTCATAGTCCAACGGGAACTTGCATCATGTTTAAATTTATGCATCGTATACGCTTGTATTGCTTTTATTTGCAGGTAACCCGGCGAGCAATGGCTATCCCAATGGGAGTGATTCCGCCTCAGTTCTCCTGACCATATCAAAACCAACCTCTTCCATAAAACCGTTCATTCATCCAGCCCCAGATGTTGCGTCCGTTATTGTAATGACTTCACCGATATACTCCGCCGATGGATCCGGAACTACATATGGCCTGATTCCCGTAAGACCAGGGATATGTAGGCAACTCGAAAACCGGAGTTCGGCCTCCGTCTTTCAAAACATCCCATTCGGTCAAAATTGGCCATCATTTCTTTACCTGAAAACTCTTTCATCCTTCCCGGGTAAAGAGGGGCAGCTGTTGATACCCAATTTTTCCCTATATATTTTTAAATATGCATAAATATCTTCAAAATAGCATATATATATATATGTGTGTGTGTGTGTGTGTGTGTGTGTGTGTGTGTGTGTGTGTGTAGGCATGCACAAGGATTATAATTTTTTCCATAATTTTAAGAGTTTAAATTGATTTATTTTCTCCCATTTTATTCATAAAATCCCCAATAATTATTTCCCAAACAATTGTTATGTTGATTTATTCATTTAATTTCTATACTTATACCAAAATGTGGTTAATATATTTTTTGTGCATTTGGTATTTTTTAAGCTAAATTGCATATAATTTCAATGTTAGCCTATTTAGTGTATGATTACATTTTGTATGCGTAAAATTGGTCCATATATTTTTAAAATGATAATTACATGTTTTAAATCATTTTGGTACATAAAATTATTTTCCAGAAATTGTTTTGTTATTTATTATAAATTAAATAAGAGAAAAGTGGCTATTTAAATTATAGCCAGATTTGGCTTTCAATTGTAGCCCAAATTGAACCCATTCCCTAGCCCAATTTCATACCTAGTTAACTCGACCCAGATCCTAATTACACCTACCCGACCCAAAAACCCCTGGCCGTTGATCTTTTTAGATCAACAACCCTCATTTATTCTTTCCCTTTTAATTCTAAACGACCACCCTAACCCTACTCATTTCCAAACCCCCGCCGCCTTCAGATGCTCTCGTCTCTTCTCTTCTCTCAACCTAACCCTAATCTCTCTTCAAACGTCGCCTCCCTCTCCGGTCATCTCCGGCGACCACCTTTCAACCCCAAGCCTCCAATGATCCTTCCATTGCCTTGCTCATCTTCTCTGAGGCCTTCAAGGGCCCTGGGCCACACCGACTTGTATCTAGGGTTACTTCTTTGGTTGTTCATGGCTTCTCCGGTGTGATTCTGGGCAAAATCACACCATATTTGTTACGATCTTTGAAGTTTATAGCAGGTTCTTCCGTTTCTATCTGGGTTTCCTTTGAAACCTTAACTTTCATTTGAATCTCTTAGATATGTGCTATTTTTAACGATTCAAGTCTAATTCTTTCTATGTTCTACACTGTTCTCAAACCTCTTTTAAAAAAATCATCAACTTTAAGCCGTTTTTACTTTTTTTAAAGCTAGGGTTTCTCGGAGTTTCTTCTACACTTGTTTAAACTGATTTTCCTTTATGTTTAAACCTCTTTCCTTGCTTATCTTGACTGATTCTATGTTCTTACTACTTTTTCAACTCGCCTATGTTAAAAGCCCTAATTTCTTTTTTTAGATCTTCTTTGTTCTGTGTGTTAGCATGACTACTCAATTCTTGGGTTACCGTGCTTCGAGTAGGTTTTACTGAGTCCTTAGCCTACTTACATCACCTCTATGTGATTGTATTCATCTTGATTGTTCATCTCTTGCCTCTTTCTGTCATTGCTGACCTTGCCTGTTTGCTACGTCTGTTATTCTTCCCTATTTATATGTTGAAGTATAGAATCATAACGCTCTCTTGATTGATTTTGATTTCCTTATTTGATGGTTTGATTGAAATATTTTCGTTTAAAACCCTAAAATTCTACCTCGCCTGTTTAAATTGACGGATCCCCTACCTTATTTGATGTGGTACTTTATTCTCACTAAATCATTCCCTTAATTGAAGTTTTCTGAATTTAGTCCTAATTGACTACCCTATGCTTACCGAACTTTGATTCTTTCCTTATTAGTCATTACCTAATTTTTCTTGCCTTATATGCTACTGGTTCTTACCGTTTGAATTAGTTCCCTTAATTAAGGAAGTACTTGCCTTGATTTTCTGATTGATTGATTCTGAGTTCCTCAATTATTGTGCTACTATGATTTTTACCTTATTTACTACCCGTTTTCAAACTATAAATACTCTAGTCATTCATTAGCACAACACACGAACACTTGGGGTTCAGAACTATCTCTCATACTAAAAAATCTCTGCTCTCTCTCTTGTGCTAGTTGCTACTGTTCTATGTTAGCCGGTTGCAAGCCAAGGCTAACCATTTGTGCTCTCTTGTTCTTTCATTCTGCTTACTCTCCTCTTCACTGGTATGTCCTAGTTTCAATTCAAAGTTCCAACAACAACATGATTATTTTATTGTTTCAGTTCTTCTTGTTTCCGGTTTGCTTCTATTTGTGGTACTGTTGTGAAACTTGTAGTTAAGAGTAATTACTAGTATGTTATTATATCTCTCCCTTCCTTTATATTAGTATATCTCTTAGTTGTTGAGAAGGTTGCCCAAAAGCGGTATATAAGGCGTACCCAGTAAAACTTACCCCTTTATATGTGTTGTTGAGCATATCTTATCTCTTACTTATTGTGTACTTACCATCCTATATCCCATGAATTCCCAAATCCCTATCACCCCTCTATGTGGTTGTGTTCTTCATGACTGGTTTTGTGACTATGCTAATGTCAGATGTTTCTGAGCATGTCTAAAACCAGTGCTAGACCTTTGCTAGGTTATGTGTGTCCCAAACCCCCTTGACCCCTGTGTGTGACTGCTGCATTTACTTGGTTTTGTGAATTAGCTGTGTATGAACATGTCATAAGGTTTGGACTTTGTTAACTATTCCAATTTCTTTTTCAAACAATCTCTGGTACTTTACTGAATTACTTTTAAAAAGGGGCTTTTGTTAAATATAGTTTCTTACTAAAACCTTTTCAACTTGTGTCCACCACTTCTCACTCTACTCTTAGTCAATAAGTTCTGCCCCATGTAGTATGTGTACTGCCTTGGGATCCTTCTGAGAACCCTCTGAACTCTGGCATACTGAGGCTGGCCTTTTTACACTGCACTTGTTCAATCTTTGGTTACTAAGACTAGGTGTAAGCACTGCCCGGGATCCTTGAGATCCTTAGGGAACTTTGATGTACCTAGACTCTGATTTGTCTATGGAATTGAGGCATATGAGGCCATTGGAGGCTTTGAGAAATCTGGGCCTAATCGGAGGCTCCCTATAGAATAGCTTCTTGATTTTTTATTTTTACGTATGTAATTCATTGGCCTGCAATAATTTGTAAACAACTCTGGGGATGGATAGTGGAAAGGGAAGGGGTGACTATGCATGCTTTAGCAATTAAAAGGGTAGAAAACATGTTATTAGGTTTATATTCCTACTTGCGCAATAGAAACCATGCTTAGGACTCATTTCATGCATTAGAGATTATGTTCCCTAGGACTTGCACTTACTGTTTTCAGCATGTCCATTTCACTATCATATCATTATCAAAATCCTGCGTTAAATGTGTTAATAACCGGTGTTTTCTGCGATCATGTTCCTACCGCCATGCACACTTAGAGATCCTGTTTTAGTCTAAACAACACTAACAAACATATCATCTCTACAAATTCTGGACATCATGTTTAAACGCTGTAATATTTGTGCATACAGAAATCCCGGTTAGGATTCTGCACATACATCATTCTGCATCTCTGCGCATTAGGTACCATGTCTTTAGGATTTCATTTATATTCGCTTAAGCATGCTTAGGATAACTATGAATGCATAAAAAGGGATAAAACAATTTTTCTCGGTTTTTACAATCAACTGGCAATAATTCTGTGTGCTGAACACCTAGAATAGCATGTTTAAACAACATGTTTTCAAATAGTTTTCTTACCTCTGAAAATCGGTATACTATCTCACACCTAAGCAAGCCTTAGGTGACCAAACTGTTAAAATTGGAAATCTGCCTTCTTGTGTATGCTGCTTAATTCTCAACAGGTTTTTAAATCAGTAGGCAAACTAATTAGGCCTTTCTGAGTAATACAACAAATCTGCTATCTGCTTATCTTCTAAAATCACCTAGATGTCATGCCTTAGGAGTTTGAATTAAATACTGCCCTTAACTGTGTTTGAGTCATGCTGTCTATTTGCATTTCCTATGGAGGTATACTTGGGCCTTTCATCTGCTTCTCTGTGTCTCCCCCTAATTGCGTTCCTATATGTTCTTATTTGTCGCCCTAGTATTTTTCCTTTAAACCTGAGGGTCTGCCTAGAACATCCCTTATAGGTAGAGGTTCTAACTCCCTCCAGGACTATTAAGAAGGAACGGGTAGCAGCACACAATAGAGATCGTTGACCAACACTCATTTTGCATGACCACTAAGGGGATGGGAGGGTAGATATGGACATGATGACCGGTGCGCTAGTGCCACGCGTAGCCCCTTTCCAAGGAGTGATTACAGGGCATTGTACTGATGTGATCCTATAGGTTAACCAACCTAGGACCCCTCTCTCAAATTCTTTTTACTTGAAGCTTTATTGTCTTGCACACAACTTGTTTAAATTCTCTTCTTATCATTTGAATTATACAATACCCAACATGCTCTGTTTACAATTATTGCTTCAATTGTTTAATTTTGGACTAATTCGTAAGTACAAGTTCGACCGGGACCCACAATTGTGGACCAAGAGGGGTGCCTAACACCTTCCCCTCGAGGTTATTTCGAGCCCTTACCCTAATCTCTGGTAATGCAAACCAACCCAAGAGTTAATCGCTCCAGGTGCCTTAACGCACCATAATTCGTGGTGGCAACTCTTCAAATACCCAAATTCCCAAAAGGAAATGAGTCATTACACCCCGTGAATGTCGAAACCCGGACCCCCTCCCCGTCAAAAAGGGAGGGAAAAAGGGGGTGCAACAGTCTTCATCATGAGGAACTCGCCATTACTTTTTGGGTTGGACGTGCCGTCGGGTTTATGTATTCATCGTTTGCTTCTTGAGGTTGTTAATATTTCCAATGAAAGGGGGAAGGATTCATACTTGTTTATCCATGGTTGCCAGGACTTTTGATGGAAGTCATCGAGGGACAAACTTATACCATCATCCCCATGATCTTAGCTGAAATGTACCGCGCTCTAGATCGATGCAAGAAAGGATTCAGACACTTCGAAGGTTGTTATTTGTTATGCAAGTTTGGCTATTGGAACATTTTCAGAGGGGAGAATATTGACTAGAGCTTCTGCAACGACCGTTGAGTGACTACATCGCTTACCATCATCCAAAGAAAATGACATTTATCCCAGACAGGATTGCACAGCTTGGAAATGCTAAAGTTGGGTGCGCTTCTTCGACAATCTGACAGACGAGCAGGTACATTAGATGTTCTAATGGTATCCTAGCAGTGAGTTCATCATCTGTTCAAGAGAGATTACTCATCTGGTACTAATCGGGTTAAGGGGCATCTATCCTTATGCTCCTATAAGGGTAATGAGACGAGCGGGAAGAAAACAGGTTATACCTCAGGTTTCCAACATGGTCCAGTACAAAGTAGATTTCAAAGGGGACGTCATTCCATTCAAGTTCGAGGCACAACATATGTGGAACCAGAAGATCATTGTGGAAAAAGAAATAATTGGGCTAGACAGGTATCATGCCGGTCATGTCTACTTCTACCGATCATGGTTGGCAGACGGTATAGCAGGGGACGTCAAGCCGGGAGTCAATATAAATACCAGGATCATAGACGATGTTGCTGAGGCACAGGTTATGTATAGGAGGCTACGTAAAAGGGTTTTCGAGTCTGAAGCCAGACATCTGGAACAACACAAAGTAGACATGGAGGCAATTAACGAATGGAAGGAAATTGCCACTAAGTCAACAGACAGATTGGAATATCTGGAACAAGGATTGCTGGAACTTGAGGGGAAGATGAGAAAGAGGCTTTCAGATTGTCAAAACAAGGATGTTAGCGAAGGAGGGCCTCTAGCGAAGGCTTACTTATTATTGGATATGCGCTATCTGGGGAACCTGATTGATGGAGTCAAGAGAGCCAAGCACGGGTAAGGTCCTTCTGGGACCAACTAGATTAGGAAATGATGTTCTTTACTGTTTTCTAGCTTAGTTTTATATTTCTATTGTAATAAGGCTAAATACCATTAGTAACTTTATTATTATTGTCGATTTAGTAAGGGTTTGACTCATTTTTGCATTAATGAAATGATGCAATTATTGGCATCTATTTTCTCCAAGTTTATATGTTGCTTAGGCCTACCTCGGGCACAAGGAGGTCCCAAATTAGGATGCGAATTTATTGCATGACTTTGCGAAACATGTTTAATCCTGAAAGCATTCTTTCAATACCCCTTACTAACTTGGTTACCTTTTGCTTTTTCTTTTTGATTATTCCCACTCCTCAAGGTTGGTTCGTGTATACTGTCATCGTCAGCATATCACACTAGATCCAGAGGTCCTCCACCTCCTCCTCCACCAAGCGATCCTGAAGGCAGAAGCAAAGGGAAAGGAAAAATGGATAATTTGAGCGGTATCAAGAAAGACAACACTACTATGACAGAAAATGTCAAACCTCAGATGGCCGAAGTACTCCAACACAGAATGAATTGGTCTTACATCTGGAACAGAAAATCCTGGAGCTACAAGGAGAACTTGAGCAAGTTCGAAACTTGGCAAACCTTTCTCTCACCCTCACTGTCCCCGATATTAACCAACAAAATCCTACTACCCAAAACCAAATACCACCCCCAAAACACACAAAACCAAAATCCACCGCCAAATCCTCGTGCACCACACCAGTACCCCGCACCTCCTCAGAACCTTAACCCTCAACCAGTACCTACTCCTCAACAACACCACCATTATCCAACTCAATACCCACAAACCACCACTTATCACACTCCCCAGAATGCACCACAACCTACTCCTGATCCCGAAAACTCAACCAATGACCACCCTTATGCCTAGATTCACAGAGTTCATCAAAGCAATCCATATATTTGGAAACTTTACCCCACACCCCACAACAAACCCTATACATACCCGAATCAACCGAGAAAGACCTGCTCATTAAGAACATGGCGGAAGAACTCAAGAAACACACTGGCAGAGTTTAGAGTGTCGAAAGTGGTAAAGGCATAAAAGGTTTGAACTATGAGGATTTGTGCAATCAGCCAGATGTGGAACTGCCGGAGGGTTACAAACCTACCAAGTTCAAAATGTTTGATGGAACTGGTGATCCGAAAGTGCATCTGAGGATATATTGCGACAAACTTGTAGGAGTGGGCAAAGATGAATGAATCCGCATGAAGCTGTTCATGAGAAGCCACACAGGAGATGCTTTGTCTTGGTATTCAGTCAGGACCCAAAGAAGTGGGTTAGTTGGGTAAGCATGGCGTCAAACTTCATGGACAGATTCAGGTTAAATACATAAAATGCACCAGACATTTTCTACATTTAAAATCTCGAAAAGAAACCAACAGAGACCTTCCGCGAGTATGCTACTCGGTGGAGATCTGAAGCTGCGAAAGTAAGGCCAGCAATTGAAGAAGAACAAATGAATAAGTTCTTCGTCAGAGCTCAAGACCCGCAGTACTATGAAAGGTTGATGGTTATTGAAAACCGCAAATTCTCCAACATCATTAAGCTGGGAGAAAAATAGAAAAAGGGAATAAGAGTGGAATGGTGACGAATTTCTAGGCACTGCAGGCCACAAATAAAGCCTTGCAATCAGGAGGTATCTTGAAGAAGAAATAAGTAGGTGTTGTGACGGTAGCCCAAGGTCCTAAGTCTCCTCTCACATACCAAACACCTCCACTCACATACCAGCCTTCACCCCCTAGATCCCAATAACCTGTTACACTTACCACGCCTATAACACCCAACCCGCATATTATCACTCACCGCCACCCACCCGCCAATACTACCAAAACCACAACCAAACCTCGACCGGAGACCACCTAGACAAGATACCCCAATTGTTGAACCCATAGACCAATTATACGAGAGACCGAAGGCTGCTGGTCATGTCACTCCCATTCCTGTCATTGCTATGGAGAATTCCTCTCAGTGGATAAACTCCAACAAAACATGTGCCTATCATTCAGGAATGAAAGGTCATACCATTAATGAGTGTCGCACACTGAAAGACAAAATTCAGACACTGATCGACACTAAGGTCATAAAGGCAAAGGAAACTGCACCAAATGTTCGTATAATTCTCTCCAGAACCACAAAGGGGAGGGAGAAAATGTGATTGAGACTGATGAGGAATGGGATCCAGAGGGGTCAATCGGACTCATCCGAGAGGGAGATAATCCTAAAATATCTCCAGTCACCCTCACATCGGTTGTGGTACAAACCCAAGCACCGTTTAAAGTCCAGGTAACTACACCTTTCACTGTGATGGTAGCTCCCACGCCATCTTACAAGTCTGATGCTATCCCATGGGATTATGTTGCGGAAGCAAGGAGAAAAGGAAAAGCAAAAATGAAGGAAACAGGAGCGGCGCAAGACATGACTAAAACTAGCAGAGTTTATACACCTGAGCACCTGGGAGGAACAAGCAAAGAAACTGCATCTAAGCCGCCTATTGTTGAGACTGATCCTGATGACCATTGGAGAAAAGTACAAGCGAGAGAATATTCTGTTGTTGACCATTTGAACAAAATTCCAACTCAGATATCCATCTTGTCACTACTATAAAACTCCGAGAGACACAGGGTTGCCTTGATGAAAGTTCTGAGTGAATCTTACTAGTGGGGAGATGGCCAATAGGGTCGGGCAGCTACTGGAGAGCCACAAAATCACCTTTCATGAAGATGAGTTACCACCAAAGGAGCTAAGTCATAACAGGGCACTACACATCACAGTGAAACTTGAGGATAAATTCATCGCCAGGGTCCTAATAGATGGGGGTTCAAGTCTCAACATATGCCCACTGACTACTCTGAAGAGGTTAGGTAAAGGCCTGCACGAGATACGGATGGGAAGCATGAATATGAAGGCATTTGACAGATCTCAAAGAGCCACCATCGGAGAAATCAACCTCAGCCTACATATGGGTCCTACCTGGTTCGATGTCGAGTTCCAAGTGCTGGATATATCTGCTACCTACAACCTATTGTTAGGGCGACCCTGGATACATACCATCGGGGTAGTATCTTCAACTCTCCATCAGGCTGTGAAGTTTGAGTGGAATCATCAAGAGGTGATTATTCATGGAGATGGAAGTAATCCCATCTACACCAATCAGACCGTTCCAGTCATTGAGAATAGGAAGAAGTTGGATGGAGAAACGTATCATCGCATTGAGCGAGTCAACACAATTGAAAAGGACCAATGGTGGAGTAACAAGATATAAAGCGTACTACTATGGACAGGGTATGAACTCGGCAAGGGTCTCGGCAAAAACCTCCAAGGGATCACCAAACCAGTATAATCGAAGCGTCATGGTACAACTTTTGGGCTTGGGTATGAATATACTTGGCAAGAGTACCTGGATTGGTCACCACCATGGCGTGGCCCTTATTATCCACTCGAACAACCGGTACCACCCCTGCATCAGACATTCCAACAAGCAGACATGATATGGGGATCTGAGGAAGATGAAGTCTTAGCTGCCATGAGGAAGCTATTTCTTGATAAAGAAGATATGGATTGCAGTGCGATAGTTGAGGAGGAGGAGGAGGAGGAAGACCTTACCATTCAGACCATGGAGAAAGGAGTTATTCTCAAGAACTGAACTGTTGCACCATCCCGGGCCCGTCGAGTTCTTAGGTAGCCTGGCAAATTAGCATCAATTATTTTAAAAATAGTTTTGAGCATTTGAGACATTTTTAGTATTTTGTTTTGAAATAATTACTCGAGTCATCGAGCCGCACTTGTTAACGTTTTCAAGATCTTATTAATGCATTGCTATTTTTCTTATTTATTATTATGCTTTATATTTTTCTTTACAGCATTATTTTTACCTATCCCGATGAACCTACGACTGTGACATGTAATGAGACAACGCAACATAAGGATAGTGATCAGAGGATCTGGAAGATGATATAATACCTGAGAAAATTGTCACAGAAGTAGAAAACTTTGAAAACAAACCAAAGTCTAATTTGGATGAAACTGAGGCAGTTAACTTAGGGGACTCCAAAACGGTCAAGGAAACATGTCTCAGCATTCATCTATCATCGTTAGAGAAGGAAGAGTGCATCAGATTCTTAGATATCTTTGCATGGTCCTACGACGATATGACTGGTTTGAGCACATCCATAGTGGCTCACAAGCTACCCACCAATCCCATGTGTCCACCGGTAAAGCAAAAGCTCAGAAAGTTCAAGCCGAATATGAGTTTGAAGATAAAAGAGGAAGTCACCAAGCAAATAAAATCCAAGGTCATGCGAGTGGTCGAATATCCAACTTGGCTGGCCAACATTGTGCCAGTTCCGAAGAAATATGGGAAAGTTAGAGTATGTGTTAATTACCGAGATCTGAACAAAGCAAGTCCCAAAGATGATTTCCCGTTGCCCAACATGCACATATTGATCAACAACTGTGCTAAGAATGAACTCCAATCCTCTGTGGATTGCTTCCCGGGATATCATCAAATCTGGATGGATGAAGAAGATGCCGAAAAGACAGCCTTTATCACACCATGGGGAATATACTGCTACAAAATGATGCCATTTGGTTTGAAGAATGCTGTAGCCACCTACATGAGAGCCATGACAACCATTTTCCACGACATGATACATAAGGAAATAGAGGTGTACGTGGATGACGTTATCATCAAATCCAAAAAGAGTATAGATCACATAGTAGACCTGAAGAAATTCTTCGATCGGCTTGGAAGGTACAATCTGAAACTGAATCCTGCAAAGTGTGCCTTCGGAGTCCCTGCTGGAAAATTGTTAGGATTCATCGTCAGTCACCGAGGGATTGAGTTAGACCCATCAAAAGTCAAAGCTATCCAGGACTTTCCACCTCCGAGGAATAAGAAAGATATGATGAGCTTTTTAGGGCGTCTCAATTACATTAGCCGCTTCATAACACAATCAACCGTGATATGCGAGCCAATCTTCAGGATGCTGAGGAAAGACGCTGCAACAAGATGGACTGAGGAATTCCAGAAAGCCTTCGACAAAATCAAGGAATATTTATCTAAATCACCGGTTCTGGTCCCTCCAGAACAAGGAAGACCTCTGCTGCTTTATTTGTCCGTATTGAACGGGGCTTTTGATTGTGTTCTAGGACAACATGATGAGACTGGAAGAAGGGATCAGGCAATATATAATCTGAGCAAGAAATACACACCTTACGAAGGCCGATACTCTTTGCCGGAATGCACCTGATGTGCTTTGACATAGATAGCTCAAAAGTTGAGGCACTATTTCTGTGCATACACCACATATCTCATATCAAGGATAGACCCGCTAAAATACATCTTTCAGAAACCCCTGCCTACGGGTAATTTTGGCAAAGTGGCAGATATTTCTAAGTGGGTTCAAGATAGTTTATGTAACTCAGAAGGCAGTCAAGGGGCAAGAATTGGCATTCATATGGCAGAAAATCCCATAGACGGAGAATATGAACCATTGAAGACGTATTTTCTCGATGAGGAGGTGTCGTTCGTGGGAGAAGATATCACCGAAGCATATGATGGTTGGAGAATGTTCTTCGACGGAGCAGCAAACTTCAAAGGAGTAGGTATCAGAGCTGTCTTGGTATCAGAAACTAGCCAACACTATCTGGTATCTGTGAAACTCAGGTTTCCGTGCACTAACAATATGGCAAAATATGACGCCTGCATCTTGGGACTCAGTTTGGCCATTGACATGAATGTTCAGGAGCTGCTGGTAATTGGAGATTCCGATCTTTTGGTGTATCAGGTTCTAGGAGAATGGGCTACCAAGAACACAAAAATATTGCCATATTTGCACTATGTGCAAGAGCTGATCAAGAGGTTTACAAAGATAGAATTCAAACATGTTTCGAGGATTCATAACGAGTTAGCAGATGCACTAGCCACTTTGTCTTCCATGATACAACATCCAGACAATAATTTCATTGATCCTTTATCAATAGGAATTCATAAACAGTCAGCTTATTGCGCGCATGTTGAAGAAGAGATTGAAGGAAATCTGTGGTTCCACGATATCAAAAGGTACCTAGAAAAGGGAGAATACCCAGAGACTGCTACTCACACTCAGAAGCGCACACTTTGAAGGTTAGTCAACCATTTCTTTCAAAGCGGGGGAATTCTGTATCGAAGGACTCCAGACTTGGGATTACTACAATGTGTCGATGCCAAGGAACCATCCAGGTTACTCGAGGAAATACATGTCGGAACTTGCGGACCGCATTTCGTCTTAACAAAGAAAATACTAAGAGCGGGGTATTTTTGGATGACTATGGAAACAGACTGCATCAAGTATGTTCAGAAGTGTCCCCAATTCAGAAACATGCTGACATGATACGAGTACCACCCAATGAACTCAATGTAACAAGTGCACCCTAAACTTTCTCCGCTAGGGGCATATATGTCATCAGTCTAATCGAACCTGCTGCTTCAAATGGGCATAAGTTCATTCTAGTGGCCATAGACTATTTCACAAAATGGGTTGAAGTTGCATCTTACAAAGTTGTGACTAAGAAGGTCGTTGCAGATTTTGTTCGGGATCGCATATTTGTCGGTTTGGGATACTAGAGTCAATCATCACTAACAATGGTGCCAATCTCAACAGTGATCTAATGAAGGCCGTGTGTGAAACTTTCAAGATCAAGCATAAGAATTCCACAATATACAGGCTGCAAGTGAACGGAGCTATAGACGACGCCAACAAGAACATCAAGAAGATACTATGGAAATGGTAGACAATTACAAACAATGGCACGAGAAGCTGCCATTTTCTCTGCTCGGGTATCGTACCACGGATCGCACATCAACTCGGGAAACTCCCTACCTATTGGTTTATGGTACTGATGTCGTCATTCTTGCCAAAGTAGAAGTCCTTTCTTTAAGAATTATACAAGAAGCTGAGCTCAGCGATGCAGAATGGGTAAAAAGCCGCTACGAACAACTAGCTCTTATTGATGGGAAAATAATGAATATGGTATGTCACGGTCAACTTTACCAGAATAGAATGGCAAGAGCTTTCAACAAAAAGGTCAGACTAAGGCAATTCACACGAGGGCAGTTGGTGCTAAAACGGATTTTCCCACATCAAGATGAAGCCAAGGGGAAGTGTTCACCCCAATTGGCAGGGTCCCTATATGGTTCATCGAGTACTAACAGGAGAACTACTTATACTTGCAGAAATGGACGGAGAGATTTCTCCAAAACCTATCAAACTTAGACGCGGTCAAGAGATACTATATTTAGGATTATTTACATTTCTTCATTTGATGTAACTGAACTATGCTTGACCTGATTTCCATTTAAGAGGGGATACGTAGGCAGCGTTGTGGGTTCGGTCACATCTTAATAAAATCTTCATTTCCCCCCAAGATCAAAAACTGGGGCAAGGTCGCAAGTTCAGCCAATTTCATCATATGTGGAACAGTCAAAAAGTATTGTCAGAAGTACACATTTAAACTGGGGTAAACTTTGACGAGGACTTCAAAATTCTAAGGCAAGGAGGTTGTAATGTCTCTAAATGTGTCACAGTCACCGGTTCATCTAAATTATTTTATATAACATACTACAATACATTTCAAACAACTATATCTTTGCAAATAATTCGTCAAATGCATACATATCTTTTCAAACGTTGTTCCTATGACAGCTAGACGTTACCTACAGTAACTCAAACGGGATCTCAAGACAGGAGTGAAGGCAAAGCAGGGATTCAAGATCACGAACCAACCATCCCCCGCAAAACTCACATTTTTTCTTTGAATGCAGGCGCAAAGGAATATATCAAGGGTGTTCGAAAATACATACACACAGCAAGTTACTATCTTCATAACGACAAGGGTGCCAAACGCAACGCATCAAGCTAAGAAACACTCTACTCTCACATCTATTCTTTGCATGAGACTAAGCATTATCTCCATCTCTTGCATGAGTCTAAGTAATGCCTCTATAATTGCATAAGGCTAAGCATTGTCTTTCCTTGTATGAGACTATGCACTGTCTCCATTTTCTGCATGAGGCTAAGCATTGCCTCCGTAATTGCATAAGGCTAAGCATTGCCTTTCCTTGCATGAGACTAAGTATTGTCTCCCTTCTTTGCATGAGACTAAGCATTGTCTCTCTTTCTTGCATAAGGCTAAGCATTTCCTTTCCTTATGTGAGACTAAGCATTGTCTCTATCTCTTGCATGAGGCTAAACATTTCCTCCGTAATTGCATAAGACTAAGCATTGCTCTTCTTCATATGAGACTAAGCGTTGTCTCCATTTCTTGCATGAGGCTAAGAATTGCCTCTGTAATTGCAGAAGGCTAAGCATTATGCATGAGGCTAAGAATTGCCTCTGTAATTGCAGAAGGCTAAGCATTATGCATGAGGCTAAGCATTATCTCCATCTCGCGCATGAGGCTAGGCATTGCCTCCGTAATCGCATAAGGCTAAGCATTGCCTTTCTTGCATGAAGCTAAGCATGGCCTCCGTAGTTGCATAAGGCTATGTATTGCCTTTTCTTTGCATAAGACTAAATACTATCTCCACTACACTACCTAAGACCAAGCATTATCCCCTTTATTCACCTCGGGCTAAGCACTACCCTCATCTCACACAAGACTAAGCCTCATCTTGTCTCGCCCTTGCATATGACCAAGCATCATATCTTTGCATTTCATAGGCTGAAACACCGCCATATTGTCCAAAGGCGTCATATTCCGAAGGCATCATCCTCATAGCCAGGAGACACCAATCCATGGCCTGAGGATCTCTAAAAATTGAACATCATTATTCAAAGGCGTCATAGTCCAGAGGCACCATCCATATGGCCGAGGACATCACTTCATGGCCTGCGAATCCCTTATCATACGCTTCATGGCCCAGGACGTCATGGTCTAAGGATATCATCCTCATCGTCCAAAGACAACCTTCATGGTCCAAAGGGAATTTGCATCATGTTTGAATTTTAGCAATAACCCATATATATATATATATATATATATATATATATATATGTATATATATATATATATATATATATATATATATATATATATATATATGTATGTATGTATATTCGCATACACTGTGTTTTAAGTTTTGCAGGTAATTCGGGAAGTAACAGTTCTGCAAACGGGATCAATCTTCGCTCTGGTTTCCGTTCGCAACGTTCACATCCTTTGACTACCTCAAACATAACTACCTACCAGTAATTGACTACCTTTTACTCTATGACCGTTCAAATATCTGCCTCGTGATACACCCGTAATATTTATTTCGCATTCATGACTCCACCCAAAATTGCCCGTTACTTACAACATTGTCCTACCCAAAAGAATCTTTAGGACATACGACAATTCTTATAACAACTCCATCGGGTTCGCTCACCGTTGGATCCAGAACTACACACGGCCTGATTCCCGTAACACCGAGGATATGTAGGCAACTCAGGAACTAGGGTTCGGCCCCCATTTTTAAATCACATCATTCCCTATTCAACTAGGCCAAAATTGGTCATCATTTTCTTTACCTAACAACTCTTTCATCATTCCCGGGTAAAGAGGGGCAGCTGTTGATATCCAATTTCGCCCTCATATTTTAAAAATAGTATATATATATACACTCTCAAAATGTCATTTTACATCATTACTTAATTTATAAGATTTATACAAGTATTTTCTATAGTTTTCCAAATTTTTTAGAGCTTCAAATTAATTTCTTCGCATTTAAATTACTTGATTATTTATTAATTATCCCTTAAATTATTCTGTAATGGTTTAATTATATAAAGTTATTATTTGCATCAACATATAGGTTTCAAAATATTTTATTTTATTTTAGGTAAGTATATTTGTGTTTTCTTAAGCTATTTACATGATTTTGCAATAACGGCCTATATTCATGCATAATTGCATTTTATGACATTATTTGTGCTAAAATAGAATTTTTATATTTTTAAATATTAACTTATTATTTTCAATCACTTTATTGCACAAGTAATATTTTATTATATATTAAATAGTTTTATAAAAAATTATTAACAATTTTCGTGTATTTTAATTTATAGCCCAATTTTGAGTTATTGTTGGACCAGAATCAAGCCCATAGTCCCAGGTCCCCAGCCCAAACCAGATGCCCCTAATTCCCTAACCCGAACGGTACCCTTTAAAAACCCGCCCTGCTTCCCCTTTTGATTCTGGTCGTTGATCTCAAATGATCAACGGCCCATAATAAACCTACCCTCTCTTATATCCCCTCACCCAAAAAAACCCTAACCTATTTTACTCGTCCGCTACCTCTATACGCTCCCAAACCCAACCCTAGGCGCCCTTCTCAATCTTCTCATAATCCGATTTAATCATGGATTCCTTCTGTGATTTTCTTACCTTTTACGTGTTACCTCAGTATTACTTACAAGAATGTGATGTTACTTAGTATTTACCCCATTTTTGGTTATTACCAGTCTCCGAATCTAGGAAGATCAGCTTCACCCTTCGATATTTGGACGACATATCATCTATATGCATCATGGCAAGGTCATACGGGTCCGATTCAGTGAGATTTGACTATTTTTGGTTCTCCATCATGAACTAGGGTTTACCTAATTTTTCTCCTAATCCGATTTTAAATTGATTCTGCATGCTATTATTTCCTTTATTATGTTTGATTTTACAGTGTTGTCCTTGTTTGTTTGCTAAATTTCTACTACTATATAAATCCCTCCCCTATTTCCCTTTTGGACAGACTTTAATCACCGGATTCACTAAAAACTCAAAGCCATTGCTCTCTTATTCTCTCACTCTCTTGTTCTATACTTTGGCTCTTGGCCGGCTGAAAGCCAAGGCTACCAAAATTTGATTATTCGACCTTTCTTAGTGCGAGCACTACCTGAAGTTCATTCGAAACCCTTGGGAACTCTGACGCACTAAGGCTTTGAGTTCTCCTACTCTTTGTTGACGATTAGAGTACTGTTGAGGTAATTCTTTCTTGCTTGTCTGTTTATCAACTGATAACTAGTAAGTTACTTGGCTTTTGCAATTTCATTCTCTTGTGTTCATATCTTGCGCATTCATACCTCTGAAATTTTGTGACTTAAGGTGTTTTTGGGCTATCTCTGTGTGCAACCTTGTTGGTAGGGATGGCAATGGGGCGGAGTAGATGCGGGGCGGGTTTACCCTTATGCGGGTGGGGGCGGGGCGGGTTAAAATAATTTTTAAAAGTTTTAAAAGCAGGGCGGGGCGGGTTGCGGGTTTAATGCGGGTTCAATGCGGGGCAACTTTGAATTTTATCTTTTTTGAAACAAAGCTATCATCTCAACTACAATTAAACATTCTTCTTCACTAGCACGAATACTATTTTAATTTATAACTAACTAATTTGCATAAGTCTCACCAAAATCATATTACATAAGTCAAAATATCGTATTAGTAATAGGAAAAGATGCTCTAAAGGTTGCTAACGAACAATTCGTTTTTGCATATCACTGGAAGATGAATCAATTTTAAGAAATTGAATAGGTTGCAACATGATAAATAGAATTAATTTTTTGAAACATGTTTCCACATCTACAATCCAATGTTATGATGATTGGTAATTAAACAGTCTGCATATGATTTATCTTCTTCTTCTTTTTTAACATAAAATGGATGGATGCAATATGATTTATCTTTATTGAATGGTAAGTTTACATTTTAGTACAAAAATATCATCTAAACAGTTTTCAAATAAAGGGTAAAAATGATCATTCAAAATTTTATGGATATTTTGGTAAATTAACTTTAGACTTGGGAGCTTCCCACTTTTAGTATAATATGATATGATATGATATTGATAGATATAGATAATAAAATATAAAATTAGTTTGTTTTAGAAAACAAATTAAAAAAAAACTAAAAAAATAACTATGTAGGGCGGGGCGGGGTGGGTTGAAAACTGAAAAAATAACTATGCGGGGCAGGGTGGGTTGAAATTTTTGTGGGTTTTGCCAAGCCCTCCCCGCACCCGCCCCGCCCCGCCCAATTGCCATCCCTACTTGTTGGCACTGAATTTGCTTTTGTGATCTGAACTTCTTAGCATTTGAACTTGCCTAAATTTCCAGTTCCGAGACATGGTTATTGCACATGCTTAATTTGAACAATGTTGACTCTCTTAAGCTCGTTTAGCCTAGTATGTTGGTACCTGAATGTTTATATCTACTGCCTGGCATGAGTTCAATTCCCTGCTTTGTCCTGAATTCTTGTAATGACTAACTCGTATCTAGAATGTGTTCTAATCTCTGTTAAGACATTCATGCCCACCCAGTTGTTCTAGCCATGACCTGTTCCTGTGCTATTTTGTCACTTTATTATATCTTAGGTTTGCTTAATCTTGTATCTCTCAGTGATTAGTTGAGACCTTTAGATTAGATATCATTGCTTGTACTTTTTTATAAGCTTTGATACTGATCTGTCTTATTGATGTGAAGTTGGCATGTTCGTTTTTCTGGTATTGATGGATACTCAACATGACTTGGATCCCTAGGCTTTTAGATCCTTTAAGTTAGTGCTCTATAAGGATTCGTTTGGTATTATGCACTCAGATATGTTTATCTTACGACTTCAGAAAACCCGATTCCCCCTAACTCTCTCTCTCTCAATATGTTCCTCTGCTCAATATGCTACCTACTGCTAAATGATAGAATTTGGAATGTCAGTATTGTTATATCAACTTGCCCTCTAAGCCTTGTTGATTCTCTTAGCTTGCATGTTCTTTATTTAATCAACCTTGCCATGTCTTCTTCTAAAGTACAAATGCATCTCTTCAAATTCTATCACTTAGTCGTTGTTAGTAGGTATTGAATTCTTTAAGTAATTACTATGTGTATTTGTCAAATGGTTAACTCCTCAATTGCTTGGTAAGTGAGACTCTATATGGGTTTATGTATGGATCCAAATATGGACTTGGGCTGTGCACTTTACACACTCCAGTGCTTGAGCTTAATTCGCATCTGGGCTTGTTGCTCGTAGAAAGTTGAGCTTGTGGAAGGCCCAGGCAGTGTTGGGTTATCTTCATTTATTTTTTTGGGCCTGCTCTTGGGCCTGCAGTTTCCCGTGTATAATATTTACTTATGTTTATTCATTGGGCCTATAATAATTTGTAATAACAAATAATTGGGGTGTTAGTGAAATTGGGGAAACGGATATGTTCTAATGTTTGCATAAAAGGGTAGAAAACATGCCTATAGGGTTTATGTGACCTACTTGTTATTCTACCCAACATGCCATCTATGCTATTTAGTTTTTCATGCACACTAGTAGAAACCATGCCTATGAAGAATCACACACTCACTCAACCTGTTTACTATGCCTACTGTTATGCATTATTAGACAGCATGCCTATAGGATCACATTAATATTCATCTAGGTATCATGCCTATGGGACCTTAATTGATTAATTAACTATTGTTATCGTTGTTTTCCATCGCATTGATCACCTAGAAACATGCCTATAGGGATGAAGTATTATAGAATCAGTTCAACAGTCAACTCTTAGAAATCCTGCCTATAGGATACTGATACCCACTTAGAAAGTATGTCAATAAAATCAAATGCAGATAATTTTAAGCTTTCAAACGGTTTTATTACGCAAACAATTTAGAGATCATGCCTATAGGATTTGTAATACCTATAATATGTAAATTCGTTGTTCTAAAACAACAGCACTGCCTATACGTTTGATCTAAATCACATAGAAGCCATGTCTATAGGACTTAATGACTTGCTTCAATCCTGAAATTGTCTACTGCCTAATGCTAGAATCTGCCCGCGTGCATTTGATGCTTATATGTGGAGGCTAACTTGGGCCTTTGACTGTCTCTACATGAAGTCCTATTTGTTTTGAATGTTGCCTAGTTTTCTCATTTTGAGCAACCTAAGCAAAGTCTAGAACCACCCAAATAGTAGGTCCAAAGCCTCCTGGACCATAAGCATGGGACGGGTAGTGCACGCATAGGACGGGCTACAATTGAATTAGAACGCTTTAGGTAAACAACTTCAACATAGTAATTGGGTAGCAGGAGATGATAGTTTGTGCCCGCTGAATAATATGAGCAACTCCTATCTAAAAGGAGTTGCGAAGTATTATTTAAGTTGCACTGGGTGATCCTTTAGGCTAAAAAACTTAGGACCCTCCTTTTTCTTTATACACATCTAATATAGACCGTTATAGTTGTATCCTTGTAGTCTTTAAGATTTATACCAATTCTCATGGTGTTATAATATAACTCTCCGACCTTTTATGCTCTTTGTTTATTTGATCATCTCGCCTAATTATAATCCACTTAGTCTTAAGTTCGGCCGGGACCCACAGTTGTGGACCTCAAGGAGTGCCTAACACCTTCTCTTTGAGGTAATTTGAGCCATTACTCTATCTTTGGTGGCGTTGACTAGTCAAACAGATTTATGTGCATAATAGGTGCCCTAATGCACCTTAAAACCCGTTAGGCGGTGACTCTTCTTTTAACAATTTATCTCCCATTTAAAAGAGTTGTTACACGTCGAAGCCTGCTTTTGTGAGAAAATAGGGCGTGACAGAGAGCAATGCACTCAACTTTTCACCAAGTGCTAAAATTCCCGGTCCTGTGGGGGATCAAGATGATCTACGGGGAACAACCAGCCGCAAAAGAAATTTTTGCTGTTGAATAGGTGATTCCGATACCGACACTCACAACATCGAAGGAATCAAGTTCGAGTGCAAACCTAGAGCCAAATATCAAACACCGATACCGGCCGCGATCTGATCGGATAAGCAAAAGGCTTATGAAGATCATAATTACGGGGTTCCCTAACCTTTTATGATCCCTGATGGCTCCGACGCAACCAAATCGATGGTCAAAGAGCTGGAACAGGTTATATTGATCGAGCATCTGCCCGATCGGAAGGTATACCTGGGCGTGGGATTAACTCCTGAGCTTAGGAGAAATTTAATTCAATTCTTATAGTTAACATAGATTGTTTTACTTGGTCCCACCTCGATATGACAGGGATTCCACCAGATATAACCACTCACAAGCTAAGTCTGGACCCAAAAATCAATTCGTTCAAGCAGAAGAGGAGACCCCAGTCCGAAGTAAAACATGTTTTCATCAAGGACGAGGTATCTAAACTCCTTAAAATAGGGTCCATTCGGGAGGTTAAATACCTGGAAGGGTTAGAAAACTTAGTGGTAGTCCCTAAAAAGGGAACAAACTGAAAATGTGTGTAGATCATAATGATTTAAATAAGGCGTGTCCCAAAGACTCTTTCCCTTTGCCCAACATCGATCACATGATCGATGCCACGGCCGACCACGAGATCCTCAGTTTTCTCGATGCCTATTCCGGGTATAACCAAATACGGATGAACCCGGATGACCAGGAAAAAACCTCCTTCATCACTAAACACAGCATATACTGCTATAATGTAATGCCATTCGGGTTAAAAAATGTTGGTGCCACTTATCAACGTCTAGTAAATCGGATGTTCGAGGAAAAATAGGAAAAACAATAGAAGTTTACATTGATGATATGTTAGTTAAGTCCCTGCGAGCAGAGGGCCATTTAAAGCATTTGCAGGAAACCTTCAGTATATTGAAGAAGTACAACATGAAGCTAAACCCGAAAACATGTGCTTTCGAAGTTGGGTCAGGTAAATTTCTCAGGTTCATGGTATCCAACCGAGGAATCGAGATTAACCCTGATAAGATCAAATTTATTGAGGATATCACGGTAGTAGGTAACATGAAGGCCGTGCAAAGGCTAACCGGGTGCATTGCCGCCCTGGGGCGATTCATCTCGAGGTTATCCGATAAGAGCCATCAATTTTTCTCACTACTAGAAGAAGAAGAACTTCACATGGACCCCGGAGTGCCAACGGGCCCTGGAAGAACTTAAGAGATATCTATCGATCCCGCCACTACTTCACACGCCGAGGGCGGACGAACAACTGTACTTGTATCTGGCAGTATCGGAGATAGCGGTAAGAAGAGTTCTAGTTCGGGAAGAACAAGGTATGCAATTTCCAATTTATTATGTTGGCAGGACCTAAGGTGAGACCGAAACTAGATATCCTCACCTAGAAAAATTGGCGCTCGCTTTGCTAAGCGCCTCTAGGAAACTGAAACCGCATTTTCAGTGCCATCCTATATGTGTTGTGACAACTTACCTACTGCGAAATGAATTGCATAAACCCAAACTCTCAAGACGATTGGCCAAATGGGCCGTAGAAATCAGTGGGTACGATATTGACCACCGACCCCGGACAGCCATTAAATCTCAAATTTTGGTAGATTTCGTGGCTGACTTTACGCCGAACTTAATACTCGAGGTCGAAAGAGAGTTGTTGGAAGGGGACGTCTTCGGGAATCTGGACCCTCTTTACGGACGGTGCCTCGAACGCAAAGGGGTACGGACTTGGCATCGTGTTGAAACCACCCACGGGCATTGTAGTTAGACAGTCCATTAGAACTGTGAAATTGACTAACAACAAAGTCGAATATGAGGCCATGATTACAGGTCTCAAGCTGGCCAAAAGCTTGGGGGCGGAGGTGATCAAAGCTAATTGTGACTCCCTCCTTCTGGTGAACTAAGTTAACGGAACGTTCAAAGTCAGAGAAGAACGAATGCAAAGATATCTAGATAAATTGCAGGTAACACTGCATCGGTTCAAAGAGTGGACTTTGCAGCACGTGCCTTGAGATCAAAATAGCGAGGCCGATGCCCTTGCAAACTTAGTGTCGCGGTTGAAGACGACGAGCTCAACTCGGGGGCAGTGTTACAACTCAGGAGATCGGTAGTAGAAGACGATCATGCCGAAATAAACTCTACAAGACTAACTTGGGATTGGAGAAACAAATACATAGAGTATTTGAAGGCTGGGAATCTACCCTCAGATCCAAAAGAATCGAGGGCCCTGCGCACAAAGGCATCCCGATTCAACTTGTCCGAGGATGGAACCTTATTCAGAAGAATGTTCGATGGCCCTCTAGCAATATGTCTAGGACCGGGAGACACTGAGTATCCGTGTTAAAGATCGCATCAACAGTATCCGAGGCGCTCTCTATAGTCAACCTCGAATACTGGGGGGGCATTACCCTAGGATCGTCTTTAGCAAGGAAAGTACAACGTAACGAAAGTGTCTCGATAGGAGGAATTTATTGTAAGGTCCAAACGGTCAAACGAACCGTGCCCGCATAGATTGCTCGAGCCTTACCATAAAATGCATGTAAAAAATTTTTACACAGGAATGGAAAAAAGTCCCTCCCTTGCAGATAATTATCTTGTTCTTGTAAAATCGATATTCTTGCATTCTCGAGGAATTTACTAACATCCTATCCCTATAAGTGTATCGAGCCCAAGAGCCACCTTAGTCCGAGTTCAAAATCGAGCCTAAGGGCCACCTTAATCTGAGTTCGAACACTCACTCGAGGATTGTGTATCGAGCCCAAAGGCAACCTTAGTCTGAGTTCGAACATTCACTCGGCGACTATGTATCGAGCCTAAGGGCCACCTTAATCCGAGTTTGAACATTCACTCGGCGACTATGTATCGAGCTTAAGGGCCACCTTAATCCGAGTTCGAACATTCACTCGAGGACTATGTATCGAGCCTAAGGGCCACCTTAATGCGAATTCGAGCAAATCGTTCTCACTCGAGGATTATGTATCGAGCCCAAGGACCACCTTATCATTAACGCGGCTCGGAGACGTCCAAGACCCGTAATAAAAATAAAGACCTTCGAAAAGGCTACCCTCGGCGTACTATAGTCTCAACTACTTCTTTGGGAGAAAGTTTACGGTAACGCCGCACCCCCAAAATGCCTTGAAATGGAATAATGTAAAGGTAAGGTTTGTTCGAATCTTCAAACATAACCTAATTATTTCATGCTAAGGCATTGCGATACTTGCGAAATACATGCTAAGGCCTTGCGATCTTTGCGATATACAAATAAAAAGAAAAGGAAAAATCGAAAGCCACAAAAGGGAAAAAGCCTTATATATATCAGAATCTCTTTACAAAGGCTGAATAGCCCCGACGCATGTTTTTTTACAAAGGCCAAACGGCCTCAAACAAAAAGTTAGTACGAAAGGAAAAATACTAAATGGCCTAATCCTCATCGGGGGCTACATCATCGCCTACGGGTCTTCGCAACCATCGGACTCACCCGACCCTTCAGAATCCTCCTCGGGATAAGCCAGCTTTCGGGCCTTAGCTTCGCATATCTTGGCATTCTCGATTTCGGCCAATATATTGAAACTCTGAGCATGGACTCCGTCGAGGGCCTCCCTTCGAGATTCCTACCTTGCATGCTTCACCATTTTTCTGGCTTGCTACCGAATGGCCTCGACATCGCCCTTGAACTGAGCCACCTTTTCATCAGCCTCGGTCTTGGTCATGAAAACCTCTGACTTGGCTGCATCGAGCTCCTTGGCCAGATTCTCTTGACCAGAGACAACCGAATTCAGCTGAGATTGGAGTCTCTCGATCATTTTGGCCTGCGGCAAGCTCTGATCCTTTGTAACCCGAAGGTGAACCTCAACTGTAGCCAATTGTGCCCGGGTAGTCTCTTTTTCATAGGCTATATGATCCATGTTCTTCTTCCATTCTTTGGCCTCGGGTTTGATCATATCCACATCACCTCGGAGTTGCTCGATCTGGTCAAGTTTCTTCTAAACCTACGGGTTTGGATCATTAGCTATTGAGTCTGACTCATCATCACTAACTTTAAAAACTCTCCTTACTTTATCGACCAAGTCGTCATGCTCCCTCCGAGCCACTTCCAGCTCAGCTTGGGCTTTTTCACTAAGAAGCTTGTAAGCATCCTTCTTCTCAGAAAGCTCTTGAGCCTCGGCCTCGCGACGTTTAAACTCCTCCCAGTATCGAAGAAAGGCTTCGTGATAAAGCACCAGGCCTACAAACACAAAGGAAAATGTTACAATTATTCACGATTAAAAGCTAAGTACTTAATGAAGGGATATTCGAAGTTACCCGATTCAGCGCCCGTTAAGCTTCATTGAATAAGCAGGTCGCTTCTACCTCGTCCATCTTAGCTTGATCTTGTTCAGTAACCAAGCACTGAAGGTAGTTGGCCACCCCTACGGGGGCAGAGAGGACCCGAGCATCCTCTGAGATTGAGATGATGATTGATCGCTTTCGGTCAAGATCGATGCTTGGGGCCGGGAATCGATCGATTAATTTAAGGCTCGAGGAAGCCTCACTTGTCACCAATAACAAACCTCTCCTTGGCACTTCCAAGCCACCCAAGCTGGTGACGTCCTGCACTCCTTCAAAGTAGACACGAAAAGGGTCCTTCGATCCATAGTCATCCAATCCATGGACCCCCTCGTCGGTGCCAATCTTCACTGCCTGAGCCTCGTTGATCATCGACTCATTAAGGGGAATCGGCAATGTCTGTTATGCCAAGAAAATCTTTCGGGGCGTTGCCCTCATCTAGGGAGGCCTCGAACCCAGTTTCTATACCGACGCCAACTGCGACATCCTCATCAGCCTCCCTACCTCGAGGCAAAGTGTCCTCGTCCCTTTTTGGTTCAAGAGCTTCGGCTAAAGCTCCCTCCTCGAACTCCCTGAGTCGAGGTAGTCAGTTTCAGCTCTCACTGGCTCGGGGGGCCCTCGAATCATGACGCCGACTGCACACGAGCCACTAGCTCAGAATTTTCTTCTTCTTCTTCGGACTCATCCCTCAGTCGTTGGACTAAGTCCAATGGGAGGGCGCCGGTGTTTTCTTTGTGTTTGCGTGCCTGCCTCTTTTTCGGTTCTGCCTCTCCGAGTTCGGGGAACGCGGAGCCTCTTTTCTCTTCTTCTCTTTGGCCTGCTGCGGAGCAGGTGGTTGGGGAAGGACATTTTTGTCACCAGACGGGGTCCTCATTGAAATATCCTTCCCGAGGCCTACAAAAGGAAAGGGATGAGTAAGCTCGAGAAGAAGCCCAAGCAATGTTTGTTCTAGGAAAGAATCTTACCGTGAGAGCGGGCCTCCCACCGGCCCTTCGATAATTCGCGCCACGCACGCTCGGAATATGGTCTCTGTGCCACAAGGTCCTTGACCCACTCCTTGAGTCGAGGAACTGCATCCGGCATCCAAGCAATAGCTGCACCCCGAAACACCGATAAGAAGGGAAGAAAAAAGAAAAACAATAAGTAAAATCTTTGAGAGAAGGCTATACTTATGGTTCATGTTCCATTTCTTGGGAAATGGCATGTCTTCGGCCAGGATCAAGTCCAAGATCTTCACTCGAACAAATCGGCCCAACTAGCATCGCCCCGATCTTCGTCTATGCTCGAGAATGGGGCTTAGTGGCACGGCGAGCAAGCTTTATTAATCCCCCTCGATATAGTCGGGGACTGTACAGGCGCATAAGATGATCGAGGGTGAAAGGACACCCATCGATTTTGCTTACAGAAAAGCGGAGGAGAATAACTATCCTCCAAAAAGAAGGGTGAATTTGACCGAGGGTCACCTCGTACCTCTTGCAGAAGGTAATGATGACTGGGTCTAAGGGACCCAACGTGAAGGGATAAGTGTAAACACTTAAAAAAACCTCGATGTGAGTAGTAATCACCTTCTCGGGCGCAGGCACCACCACGTGTTTACCCACCCGGTGGCAATCCTCCTTGACCTTGGGGAGGAGGCTCTCGGTAATCGAACATATATACCTCGAGACCGGCTCGCACTGACCCGGTACCAAAGAAGTCTTTTCGACCTTAAAATCAGCACCAATCGAGCACCCACCTGGAATGAACGTTTCAAGAGGTGGTTCCGCCGCTGGTTCCTCGTTGGCCGGCCGTGACGAAGAAGCAGTTTCCTTTTGTGGAACTGTTTTAGAGGTTTTAGTCATTTTTTCTTTTGAATAAAAAAGAACAAGAAGAAGTTAAAATGGGGGACACTTAGTATTTTGAGATGAAAATAGGCGAAGAATCTCAGAAATCTCAGGTGCAAGAGCTGAGGAATGCAAGGGTTTTTGAAGATGAGAATGGAAAAGATTTGAAAGTAAAATTTGAACAAATGGAGAAGGGGCATTTATAACTTTCAAATGGCGATTCAAAACTAGTAGTGGCCAACCATTGAATGACACACATTTAATGCCTTGAAGATTGAACTAACGGGACGTTTCATTTACCTTTTATCGCTTACGTCATGATTTATTGAAATGAAAATCGAGGACTCATATCGTTTCTCGTCGCCTACTCTCCAAAAACGAGGGGACTATCTGTATACGGGTAAAATCGAGCTCGAGGCTCGATCGGGCATCTGAAACGGTAGGACAGGGTCGACACACCTATGATTGGGTAGAAATCGAAATTGTGGGTGAAACGGAGCTCGATATCAAAGTTCGATCTGATGTCCAGCGTGGTCGGCTAAAATCGAAATAGGATATTATCGGACAGAAAAGCATCGTCAAAACCGGCTATCGAGACCATCAGATTTGCCCTCTAGTATATCGAAGGCATAACCGGCTCTGTTTCTAACGGCCTCGACGAAAAGCTTTGCCAACTCAGCCGACAAGGGTCCGTGATTCTTGCCATTAACTAATCATTATGACAGAAATCACGAAATTAGTCAAAAAAAGGAGCCAACGGTCTTCAAAATCAAGAACTTGTTTCTCATAAAATAATGTCTAAAAAGGTAGATCTCCCTGAATAAATAGAGGGGACTTGATAATTCATAAGCACATGGTAACATATATCAAAAGCAATATACTATTATTTCTAACTTTATCACGGCTCATTTCATTCCAGCATCCACAATATCATTTCAAGCTAAAGAGATATTAATTTCACAAGGCAAAAGATTGCTCAACTTGTGTAGGTTGCATTTCTCTTTCTGTTGTTTAGTTCAATATTAATCTGATTTCTCACTATGTATCAAGCAATATCACGTATCTTTAAAATCGTGTATAAATTCAATTGTTATCCGATTTTGAGGGTAAACAGTGTTATTTCAAATCTTTAATTTTAGAAAAAAAATCTGTTTTGTTTTTTAACTTCTAAAATGGATAATTTTTAGTATTAACTATAAAATGATGAAACAAACTCGTTCTCCTATATATAGTAGATTTTTCTCTATCTAAAAAGGAAAGAAAATTTATACGCACACAACCAGACTAGACAAAACCCAAATCTAATCCGATATTTCTTGATAACAATCATTTTGCAAATATATAATAAGACCATTAAATTGTGAAGAATGACGTGATGTTATGTCACATTATGAAAATTCCAACATAATTAAAATTTGATGATGTGTAAATATATCCCCGTAAAGTAAGGGATTCAAATGCAAGTACAACTTATTACTTAGCGATCTTAAGGCGAATGCTATGAACCAATTTCCCTAAAGGATTTAAGTTATGCAAAATACCGATTGAGCTTAAATTTATTTTTTTCTATCTATTTAAAAATTAGTTATAATATATTTCTACCCAATTAAAATTAATTATCCCTACCTATCAACCCATCCCAACTTTTTTTTAAACTCATTTTTGGTTTGCTTAGCTTGATTTGGCTTGGCTTGATTTGGTTTAGCTTGGCTTTATTTGACTTGTCTTAACTTGATTTGGTTCGGCTTGAATTGGCTTCATTTGACTGGATATTAACAAAAATGGATAGGAAAAAAAAAGTATGAGTAAGAGTGGGTAAATACTTTCCGCCCCATGGGTATTTGTTAAACTTCCGCTATAAGCAAAGGCCTAAGATTTGGTCTGCTCGAACAATGTCACGACCCAATTCCCAACCTGGTCGTAATGGCGCCTCTCGTGAAGACAAGGCCATCCAACTAACCCAAATCCTTTCATTAACGATTATCAAACATAAATAAATAGAAGATACAACTTAATGGCATTTAAAATTTTAATTTCTACCCGACCGGGGTGTCACAAGTCACGAGCATCTAAAGAAACCTGAACACAACTACAGGGCCAATAATAATATATAAAGAAAAATTCTGGAAAATCAAAAGACAACATCCGGTGCCGCGAACGCTGGCGGTCACCTTGCTCAGCTACAATAGCCCTACCTTCAATCAGCTAATAACCCGCTACCGGGTGAGCAATACCTGCAACTGCACGCGAGGTGCAGGGAGTAAAGTGAGTACTTCCAACTCAGTGGTAATAAGAGTAAATAATAACTGAGAGGCAAGAAATCACGTAAGAGCACTCCATCACGCTATATAGGACAGTACAACTCTCTCAGAAAAACAATGAAACCGTGAAAATCCTTTAGAAAATATCTGACTCAGTTTAAAACCTCTTTTGAAAACATCTTTTTCCAACAATCGAGCAAATGAATGCGAAATCAGATAGTGCAAGTCCGCACATAAGACAGCCCCTCGGGCACAGCACTCCACAAACAGTTAACACCAGGGCGTCTGGTAAACAGTACAAGCAATAGCATGGATGCCAATGATATGAGAATGATAAATGTCATGACACGTAGTACAAACAGGAACCAATGCATGAATGCAATGCAATGCATATGACCGGTACACTCAGGTACCCACTGCGGCGTGCAGTCCGAGCCAACCATGTATTTAACGTCGACGGCGCTCACTGGGGGTGTGTACAGACTCCGGAGGGGCTCCTACAGCCCAAGCGCAATATCAAGCCATCTCGTGGCGTCAATCACATTCCTGGTCAGTCATTGTTACCTGACCAGTCAGTCATTGTTACCTGACCAATTTACATCATACAGTGTCATTGTTACCATTATTTCAAGTCACATCATACAGTGTCATTGTTACCACTGTTTCAAGTCACATCATACAGTGTCATTGTTACCACTGTTTCAAGTCACATCATACAGTGTCATTGTTACCACTGTTTCAAGTCACTGCTGCGGCGCGCAGCCCGATCCCTGCTCAGTCCAGAAATGCACATAAGCCACTTGGGCAATATTAAAATAATGGTCCTTAGCTCAAAACGTCAATAAAAATATTGTTTAAGTTTTCAAATCTTGGAAAAATGGCTGAGTTTGCAAAATCGTATCAAAACCCTGGACCGAGATCAAATGATATGCAAAGTAATGCAAAAACAGTGATACCAATCCCCGAAGGATTCAAATAATCGGCACGAAGCCCAACACATGGCAATCAGCCCAAATCATGATAGCATCAAGTAAGTCTCAGTCAATTAAGCAGTAAAATCAACAACCGGGACGGACCAAGTCACAATCCCCAACGGTGCTCTACCCCACGCTCATGTTCGGCGTGCAAGTCACCTCAATACAGCACTATGATGTGCAAATCCGGGGTTTCAAACCCTCAGGATATCATTTACAAGTATTACTCACCTCGAACCGGCGAAATCTCTAGCAAGCGACGCCTTTGCCCCTCGAATCGGCCTCCACGCGCGTCGAATCTAACCAAAATCAGAGCGAATACATTACAATATGCCAAGGGAACAATACCCAATCGAAAACAGCCAAGAAATAGCAGAAATCTCGAAACTAACAAAACCCGATCCCCGGGACCGCTTCTCGAAAAATTACAAAATTCACATTACCGTGTTCCTCGTCTCGCCACGAATCCACCAAGAACTCCCAAATCCGAGCTCAAATGACCTATCAAATCCCAATTTGAAATATCAAAAACTCAAGCCCTAGCTTTACCCCTTTTTAATGAATTCCAACCAATTTCCATGTTAAATCTATCAAAGTTCCATGTATTTAGGCCAAGGGACTTACCTCCAATCACACCTAGTCGAAATCCCCCTTCAATTCCGTCCAATAACTCCCAAGCTCGCTTAAAAATGGTGGAAATAACATAACCCTCGCGGAACAAAATGAATATAAAACTCCTACTGGCTTCAGGGGTTTCCGCTTCTGCGGTCCCTACGCCCGCTTCCGCGCAACCGCTTCTGCGGTTTTTGTCCGCTTATGCGGAATTTCATTAAAACTCAAGGGCCGCTTCTGCGACACAAATTTCCGCTTCTGCGGAGGCTCACCTCCTGGCCAAACCCGCTTCTGCGACCGCCTGTCCGCTTCTGCGGAACTGCCCAACTCCACTCCAGACCGCTTTTGCGACCAAGATTACGCTTCTGCGGAACCGCTTATGTGGTCCATTTCCGCAGAAGCGAACATACCAGATACCAGCAAAATCTGCCATTTCCTCAACTTGAATTTCATCCCGATAGCCATCCGAAATCACCCCGAGGCCCCCGGGACCTCAACCAAAAGCACCAACATGTCTTAAAACATCATACGAACTTGCTCCAATCATCAAAACACACCTAACAACACTAAAATCATCAATTCACATCGGATTCAAGCTTAAGTTCTTCAAGAATTTCCGAAATGCACTTTCGATCAAAAACCCGACCAAACGATGTCCGAATGACCTGAAAATTTGCAGACATATCCAAAATCACCTAACGAAGCTACTGCAACTCTCGAAATTCCATTCCGACCCTCGGATCAAAATCTCACATATCAACCGGATTTCGCCAAAATGCTAACTACGCCAATTCAAGCCTAATTCTACACCGGACCTCCAAAATCACTTCCGATCACTCTCCTAAGTCACAAATCATCCCCCGAAGCTAACCGAATCACCGAAAATCACATCCGAGCCCTCTAACTCAATAATCAACATCCGGTTGACTTTTCCAAAACAGGCCTTCCTTAAAGAGACTAAGTGCCTCATATTCTTATCAAAACCAATCCAAAACAACTCTAACACACCACATACCGATAACGAAACATGAAGAAGCATGAAATGGGGAAAACGGAGCAATAACACATGAGACGACGGGTCGGGTCGTCACATCCTCCCCAACTTAAACCAACGCTCGTCCTCGAGCGTACCCAGAGTTGTCCTAGAAGCTAACCAACAGTTGAATAACTTTACCAAGTATTATTTACAAGTATTACTCACCTCGAACCGGCGAAATCTCTAGCTCGCGACGCCTTTGCCCCTCGAATCAGCCTCCACGCGCGTCGAATCTAACCAAATTCAGAGCGAATACATTACAATATGCCAAGGGAACAATACCCAATCGAAAACGGCCAAGAAATAGCAGAAATCTCGAAACTAGCAAAACCCGAGCCCCGGGCCCGCTTCTCAAAAAATTACAAAATTCATATTACCGTGTTCCTCGTCTCGCCACGAGTCCATACATACCAAGAACTCCCAAATCCGAGCTCAAATGACCTATCAAATCCCAATTTGATATATCAAAAACTCAAGCCCTAGCTTTACCCCTTTTTAATGAATTCCAACCAATTTCCATGTTAAATCTATCAAAGTTCCATGTATTTAGGCCAAGGGACTTACATCCAATCACACCTAGTCGAAATCCCCCTTCAATTCCATCCAATAGCTCCCAAGCTCGCTTAAAAATGGTGGAAATAACATAACCCTCGCGGAACAAAATGAATATAAAACTCCTACTGGCTTCAGGGGTTTCCGCTTCTGCGGTCCCCACGCCCGCTTCCGCGCAACCGCTTCTGCGGTTTTTGTCCGCTTATGCGGAATTTCATTAAAACTCAAGGGCCGCTTCTGCGACACAAATTTCCACTTCTGCGGAAGCTCACCTCCTGGCCAAACCCGCTTCTGCGACCGCTTGTCCGCTTCTGCGGACTTGCTTAAGCGAAAAGTGTTCCGCTTTTGCGGAACTGCCCAACTCCACTCCAGACCGCTTTTGCGACCAAGATTACGCTTCTGCGGAATCGCTTATGCGGTCCATTTCCGCAGAAGCGAACATACCAGATACCAGCAAAATCTGCCATTTCCTCAACTTGAATTTCATCTCGATATCCATCCGAAATCACCCCGGGGCCCCCGGGACCTCAACCAAAAGCACCAACATGTCTTAAAACATCATACAAACTTGCTCCAATCATCAAAACACACCTAACAACACTAAAATCATCAATTCACATCGGATTCAAGCCTAAGTTCTTCAAGAATTTCCGAAATGCACTTTCGATCAAAAACCCGACCAAACAATGTCCGAATGACCTGAAAATTTGCAGACATATCCAAAATCACCTAACGAAGCTACTGCAACTCTCGGAATTCAATTCTGACCCTCGGATCAAAATCTCACATATCAACCGGATTTCGCCAAAATGCTAACTACGCCAATTCAAGCCTAATTCTACACCGGACCTCCAAAATCACTTCCGATCACTCTCCTAAGTCACAAATCATCCCCCGAAGCTAACGGAATCACCGGAAATCACATCTGAGCCCTCAAACTCAATAGTCAACATCCGGTTGACTTTTCCAAAACAGGCCTTCCTTAAAGAGACTAAGTGCCTCATTTTCTTATCAAAACCAATCCAAAACAACTCTAACACACCACATACCGATAACGAAACATGAAGAAGCATGACATGGGAAAAACGGAGCAATAACACATGAGACGACGGGTCGGGTCGTCACAAACAAATGTTGGCCCATGGGATAAACGCTAGACCTTCTTATATCAAAATGGGCTAGAATTTAAATGTGTTGGCCCAACCTCTCCATGGCATATGGGGACCAAAACTTTGATGAATGCAGCACGAGCTAGCCAGTTTTCGAATTAGTAATTGAAAAATAGCCAGCGTTTATAAAGTCATTGAAAAATAGCCACTATTTAACTGTAACACGGAAAGTTCCAGCATAATATGTTGGAGATTGGTACCCTGTGCATGAACTTCCAGCATATTATCTTGGAACTCCAACACACGGAAAGTTCCAGTATAATATACTAGAGATGGGAGCACCTGTGTATGAACTTCTAGCATATTATGCTGGACCAGTATATTATGCTGGAACTCCAATATATTATTCTGGAACTCCAAAATAATATATTGGAGCTCCAATATATTATGCTGGAACTCCAGTATATTATGCTGGAAATCCAGTGTATTATGCTGGAACTCCAATATAATATACTGGAGCTCCAGTATATTATGCCGGAATATTTTTCTGATTTTGAATAGTGTTTTCATTCAAATTTATCTTTACATGAAAAGTGGCTAAATTTCGATTACTTTTGAAATTGTAGCTATTTTTTAATTACCACTTATAAATATGGCTCATTTTGGTTTTCACCCAAAACTTTGCCACCCGGTGCCCCATTTGAGGGCAAGTATTTAACTTTTGTCCATTATTTTAAATATTTGCAAGAGATAAGACCAACTGACATAACTTTGAGGCATAACTTGTTTAAAGCTATGTTCCACGTTTGTTCAAAGTTATGCCCCCGGCCTAACTTTGACATAATTTTGAGCAAGTTATGCCCCATTTTTACAAAATTTATTTAAACATAGACAAAAGTTAAATAGTAGCCCAAAATGATCCTATTGCAAATCTCCCAAACCTTAGATATTTTCTGTCCAATCTAAGCAAATTACTAAGGCCCAACATGCTGTGTAAAGCAAGTTGAATTGAGGCCCCTTGATTGCCAATCGCTTTTCGTTTCTAAATTTCAAATTAGAGATTTTATGCGGTTGGTCATATTTTAAAACTTTTTTATGTAAACAACACAACTTTTGGTTTATTTCAAAAATGATAGATTTATTTACCTTTATAGCAATTTAAAGAATTAAATGTGATTTTCAAAATAAGTACTAAAGCACAAGTTCAGCCAATCCGTAATATATTGCATTTAAAACAAAACCTACATTTAATACAACTACTATATAAGCGCTACTGTCCCACTAAAAATAGGAATCGGTTTCTATCTTAATTATACCAATTGTTATAAAATAATAAAAGAAGAAGAGCAATATTGCAGAGAAAAGTAGGGAGAGAGAATTCTTAATGAATTTTGGGATGAATTACAATAGGATAAGACCCCTCTATTTATAGGGGAAAAATGACTTAGTCACAAAGTAAAACTCTCTACAAGATAGACATTCACTCCAAATAGAATTATATTCATAACACTCCCCCCTTGAATGTCTACTCGATAAGTAATGTGCCTCATTAAAACCTTAACTAAAATAAAACCCAATGGGAAAAAATTCTAGAAAAGGAAAAAGAGTACACATATCTAATAATACGCCTTTTGGTTGCCTCGTTAAAAACCTTGCAAGGAAAACCCAGTGGGACAAAACCTTTTAAGGAAAAAGAGTGCAACGCGCATTAACTCCCCCTGATGAGAGCATCAATTCACATCCTTGAGCCTTCGCATCCCAATCTTGTGCACCATCTTCAAAAGATCTTTGGTAGAGATTTGACGTACAAATCAGCCATATTAACTTGAATGAATATATTGCACCTTGAAATCATCATTCTTGATAGAGATATAATGTCTTCATATAATATCGTGGAATAGCCTTTTCAATATCTCGATAGAGGTATTTTCGCGATCACATTATCATGCTTATAGTTATAGCAAGATATATATGTGCACAAATTGCACATAGGAAGTGGTACTTCAAGATCAAGAATTGTATATGCTTCAAGCAATTTAAATCATTTGGGGGTTGTCATATAAGTATAGTCAAATAAGCCATATAATAGACTTTAATTAGATGCATATCAAGTTTTCATGTCATGCTAGACAAATAAGATATCCAAAACTGATTGCACATATCATTGACTTTATACTTTCAAGTGTTTGAACTGTAGGTCCAGAACAACATGTCTTTCATATGAAATCAATTCTACTTGAATTGTTTCTCTTGACTTAAGATCCTCATATATATTTAGCGCTATTATTGTCGTCGACAAACATTTTATATCGGTTCCAACCTCCTTATTTTTCATAAAAACATAGCATAGAGATCTCTTCATTCATATATTCAGGTACCTGAATCTCTCATGAGATTTTATGAAGTGTTATGTCATGTGATCTTCTAGATCACTTGCCTCCTTTATTATGATCGTTTTGATCATTTGCTCATCTTCTTTATCAAGAAGTTTATTTGAAACCGATTTGTTTATACGATTTAAGCGTACCATAGACTTTGTCCTTCTAGGACTTAATAGGAGCATTTGCAATGAGAACATAGTTACTTTCTTTGGGTCAGCAAATGCGTCTGGCATGCTTTGCAATATATTGCAGATGAATTATCTTTTATGAACTTCAAGTTCATATTATCTTATTCGAGGATCTATATGTACACATGATAATTCATTACACGTAACGTTTTCTCAACTGTTTATCTTGTCTCCCCCTCATATTAGAAAAACCTAACTTACGCTTCTCAACTTTGAAAGCCCATCTTTGTGCGTTATGGTGTTAATCAAAATATACACCACACATCAATAATAATGAGATGGAATTATTTGGTTCCTGACCCTGAAACCACTTGTGAGGGGAGAATATAATATACTTTCGTATATAACGTATATCAAACTAATATACAAAACTTTGTTCTCATAAGCAATAGTTTAGCTATTAAGTGGAGGCACTCAATATATCATTTTGCTAAACCAGATGTGATGTAAACCAACTTATCAAGATGAACTTCTTGAATAGAAAATCTAGAATATGCTCTAAATTAAATTATTGAGCAAGTTACCTCACAAACACCATGTTGCGGGTTAATAATAACCGCACATATAACCATCTCATAGATGCATCTTATGTGGTATACATGGCAGGTGAATGGGCCCATATTCACCTTTGATATTTCCAGCATTCATGGGATTCAATCCCAATTTTAGTTGATCTATTAATTAATGAGAATAGCCAACATAAGAGAATTCGTAAAGAACTTTCTAGTTCTTTAATATTTACCCATGTGAATTCTCTTTTATTTTTGCACATACGTAAATTGATATGGCTAAACCAATTATGCCAACTGAATAAATTATCAATATTGATAAACTTCGGATTTACACCATGACGTGTGCAATTATCAATAAACTCCAAGTTTATTATGATATGATTTTTTATATCAATAAACTTCTCTTTATTGTGGCATTCTTTTGTTTGTGTAGTACAAACTGGAGAATAAAGCGGGTAGCTTTTTACATACATATTACCCCGCTACAAGTTGTAGTAATAGAAGATATTAATTCTTTCATTTATTTATAGTCTCAATATAATCAACCGTTTTCGCGTATATTTTGGAAACTGAATAAGTTTCTTTGAGACTTACTACAACACAATACCTTATTGGTAATCAATTGTGTTTCTCCAAAATAGTATAATTGGCTCTTGCAGAGTTCTCAATTAATTTTGTACTATCACATATTCATCAACATCCATATGGTGAATATCTCTTTTAAGTAGAAAGTTATACCATTATGGTTATGGTCAAAATTATATGCAAGATATGTTTCTTGCATTATTGTTGTCCTTTAATAATCACATTGCCAAAATATTTTGGCATACAATAGGTACGTGACCAATGACCATTCATGCCATAATTATGACATTATTTTCTTATTTCATCTCAAACCTCCTTTTAGAGGTGAGTGTGGTATATTCACTACCACTAGCACGTTCATATTCTTTGAAGAATGAATATGTATTCATAAATCAGATGTTGTCACATTCACATCATGAATGGACCATAATCATCTATATGTGCTTTACAAAATCTCATGTCAAATCGATGACAGATATTACTTTCACAGAGTGAAGGATTATTTTGAGAATCCTTATTATTCTCATTATCACAAATGATGACGATTATAATTTCGTCTATTGCCACGTCCACATCCATAGATACCTTCATAGTAATAATTTTGTCTTCTTTCAGACTTATCACATACTGCTATCACATTCTCTTAAGGGATTGAGAATGGAGCAAATTCAATGGGACGGGTTTTCAATTCTTTGCCCACAATCATACATGAATTTGATCATGGCGAGGCATAGAAATTTTACCACTTTGGGTGGTTATAATTTCTTTCAAACTCCATTAGAGTTGCAAACAAAATTTATCGTGTTTGCTTGTATATAAAATCAAATTATAGAATTTCAAGAATTTAAAATTAAAAAATAAAGTAAAATACTTACCTTAAATCCAGAATTTAATCATGAAGGAAGTTTATAGAATAATTGACAATCATTATGCTCAATCCCAAAGCTTCTACTCAATTGGTTAGAGTCTCGTGCTGATAACGTGTTATAAAATAATAAAAGAAGAAGAGCAATATTGCAGAGAAAAGTAGGGAGAGGAAATTCTTATTGAATTTTGGGATGAATTACAATGGGGTAAGACCCCTCTATTTATAGGGGAAAAATGACTTAGTCACAAAGTAAAACTCTCTACAAGATAGACATTCACTCCAAATAGAATTCTATTCGTAACATCAATATTATTATTTGATTTCTTCTCACTCTTCTACAAACAAAAAATTACCTTAACCTCTCGGAGATTTTTTCTCTTTTTCGCCTATTCTACCATCTTTGAACATTTTCATGATTCTTCTTCTTGTTCTCTATTTTTATATTCCAAATCTCTGAATACTCAGTAAATACCTTACAGGTATTCTATACATAGTATGAGAATTTAGCAGTTTTCTTTGTATATAATGTATTAAAATAGCTGCTACTGCTACGTTTCCGAAAAAATTTCTTAAATGTTGCCTATTTATGTTTTTTTCCCACAATTAATTAATCACAAGGGGCACAATCAAGGGACAATCTCAGTGATCATGAGGTGCAATTCAAATAGTAATATCACGAATTTAAATCTCAGTAATATCTTGACTACTATGCAGACTAACATAACCTTTCTTCTCATTAACTATGTGGGGAAAAAAGATATTAAGACATTTTTATTTAAATATATATATATAGAGAGAGAAAGACTAAATAAATTTATCAAATTCCAATCCATAAATACGAGTAAGGTTTGCTAGTGATATGGTAAAAATCAAGTTTGACTTTCGAGACCAATTTAAATATGAATTTTATTTTTTTTCCCCTCCTTATGTAGCTCACATTTTAAGTGATAGTTTTTTCTGTAACTATTCATATCTATATAGGAATACATTAATGTCAAATCAAATGCCCAAAAAATGCAACTGATATTATTGTTGATATTTTCTTGAATTGTCAAGACATGTTAAATAATTCCTTGAACCACATTGCATTTTCAACCATACACGAGTTAACCTAACTTGATTTAATGGTGAGACATCTCAATTTCTCAACGACAATGACATTGACTCGACTGTGTAACTAACTCAAATCTGGTTAATTAATACCAAATCTAGTTTTCTTTGAATGATAGCAACCTAGCAATTGAACAATATAATTTGTACTCTGCCCAAAAATTACGTAAATCACTTTCTGCTTTTTAATGTAAAATATTCTTATTAGAAATATTTTTTTTTTAATAACTTAAGACAACCAAACAATTAAAAAAAATTAAAGTTTCATGGACGAAATCATTTTATAATTAAAAATCATGCCCTTGATTGAATATTGTGATGCTTTATCAGTTCCACCAATGCCAGCTCAACCTCAAATATTAATTAATTAGTGATGAATTCCTATTAGTGAAATTTCCCAAAACCTTAGGAAGTAGCATGGAAACCTTCTATTTTGTCGTTGCATAAATTAGAACTTCTCTAAATAAAATATACACTAATTGTAGATTTATATTAAGAGCTTAACTGGCGTTGGATGTCAATCAATTGTCAAATTTTAAACTATTTCAAAATTTTAAAATAAACAAGCCTCGTGAGGATGTTTGTTTGGTTTGAGTATACAGATAGATTTTTATATTGGAAAGTTCTATTCCCTCCGGTCCAAAATAAGTGATTTTTTGGATGTTTTCACACATATTAAGAAATTCACCTTTTAGCATTAATTAGCAATAGAATTGACCATATTAACCTTTACTATCTCACATAAACACTGCTAACATATATTCCAACATTATTTACTCCAAGGACAATGTAGGAAAAAAATAATTAATTCATTCTTGAAATCTGGAAAAATTACTTATTTTGGACCACAAGAAAAAGGCCAAAAAATCACTTATTTTGGACCGGAGGGAGTATTTCTTTCACTTTGAGTTTTGAAATGGAAATATATATTTAAACTTGATGGAATACATATATCAAACAGCAATAGCAAATAGTCAGGAACACTTATATGTAACACAAATAACACATAATAATAGGTTTTAGTCAAACATAAAATTCACACTTATCTTTTAAAGCGCGATAGTAATCCCGCAGTTAGCCTTCACGTTCCCGCGGTCTTCTCATTTAGTTTATAGCTAATCAACATAATGATCATCGGATCACGATCGCCACCAATTCTATTGTCTTTTGCAGTATTACCCGAATAATACCCAAAATCTACTAAAGTCGTGTGAGCAAATTTCTCCAAGAAAATGTAAAAACGCCAGGCTCAACTATGGAATAAGATCTTTTATATAGCCACATGTTTGGGGATTCGAATCCCTTTTCCCAAATCTTCTAGGTCTTCCTTTTCTACGAACAAATCGGATGTCATTTAATTCCAAATTATTCAGCTACGACAGGGACCACATAATTAATTAACGAGGCTTTTTATTATGAAATTAATTTGAAATATCTGAATTAATTCTACCATAATAAATTACGAATTATTACATTAAAAATTTGTAACTGCACTTGTCAGCTCAATACCTTATGTAATTTTCCATATTAAGATTCATACACTATCAATTAACTTAAATTCGTGACAATTTAATTTACTGACCTAGACTTTCGCTTAACGTATTTTATGTGACAGATATAAAATTACACAAGAAAATTTATAAGCTTTCATAAAAATTTATTATCATTCTCTAGACCGAGAAAATTAACTAACTATTACTTTGCCAATATATATCGTTATCATTCAACTTATCAGGCATATTGATACACAAAAGAACCTCATCTTTTAATAAATCAAAACAATAAATCATACGCACAACTAATAATAATTATATCAAGATTAAGATAAGTACATTTAATGGACCAGAGGATTTATTTTATAAAGTCAATGTAAAATATTTATCTCTACCTGGTCTATTCAATACACGCAAAATGTATTAGCAGAAGAAGTCGAAAATATACCATTCTCATAATCAAGTAAATTATATTTAATCTTGTGTGACAATCATTCTGTTGGCTTGTCTAATTTCATCATTTGTAAACATAATTTTCATAATTCATAAAAGTCGATGATTTATTTTTCGGTTTTAAGCTAAACTCTATACACTAAATCATCTACTATATCAGTAAAATACACATAAGAATACATGATCTATTTAAATTTTTACTAAATTAATCAAATAACTCTTTTATAATTTATAAATGTTATATCTTAATATATGGTTAATAGTTTGTATCTCAATAATCTCCTACTTAAACTTTTAACATGACAATTTTAGAATATATTATATCAAAATGCATAGTTTATAGTACTTACACTAACACTCTTTCACTTAGACTCTTACCTGCTAATTATTACAACTAATTTTTCGGTACGCGCGTTACGTGTGTACCCTACGCATACCACATATTTTTTTTTTTATGAAAAATGAATTAACAATCAAATATTGGGCAAATGCGTCAAGAAACAATATGCCCAGAACATAGAAATTCCACACATGCATTTCATAATCTACATGTATAAATATTTTATTATTATAATTAAAATGTCAAGATAATTAAATTCATCTCTGCATGCAAATGTCAGCTTGTAAAATATTTAGAAGTTTTAAAAAATATAAAAGAAATAAAGAAACATTTACGCAGTGCAAATTTTACGTAAACTTTTTTATTTATCAGTAATAGGATTATATATTACTTACTTAAACAGAGTTCAACATATTACATAGCATAGGATCACCTGAGGTGACATTTGGGTAGGGGCTTGGGTACGTAGACCCTTCGTTCAAAAAGACATTGTCACTTGCAATGTTTTGGTTACCTAGAGTTCTAAGTATATTACAAACATTTATAGGTAGATTTTTTTGATGAAATATAATCCCCGTCATATCCTTGGTAAGCATTTTCTCCACAAAAAATGGCGGTGCAGCAAATATCTTAATTTTCCTGGGCAAATATTATTTATTTTTTTTATTTTTAGCATCCTTTGCTAGCGCATTCGCAATTGCATTCCCTTGCCTAAAATTATGCCGAAGTAGAAGGCCCTTCTCCTGGTGTATTAATGACCTGCAATGGTGAATTAGATTAGTTAATATGGCATGACCGTTCCTAATAGCCTTAATCACTTCTGTGGAGTCTGTTTCTATTTCCAGTGAAAATAGTTTAAACCTTTGTGCTAGTTATAGTCCTTCATGGAGTTTCTGCAATTCGATATGAAGTGGGCAAAGAGCGTGACTGAATTTTTGGAATCCTATTATCCATTTCCCATTATATCTCTGAATACCCCGCTTAGACCACTTTTTAGATTTTCAAAAGCTCCATCAATATGAAGTTTTAGCCAGCCCTTTTGGGGTGCATGCCATTTGATGTTGATGGCTCTCATGCTTTTGATGGGTTGGTTTGTAGAGGTCATGAAGTAGAATTCTAGGGCATGATTTGCGACTTTTTGGATAGACGGAATGAGAGTTGTATTGTTGATGTTATTCTTATTTCTATTTATCCAAATTCCTCAAATTATAAACGGGGGAAAAGTTGTTGCCAATTGATATAGGTGGAGCTGAAACTTGTTGTAAGGTTTTTTATTTCCAGCAGCCAGTGTTGGGTTATAAATATGGAGGAGACATTAATTCCTAGGTTGGCCCATAGATTATGAACAATGGGGCATATTAGAAAAATATGACTAGGGGATTCATCTTCGTTGTGGCACATGGCACATGTATTATCTATATTAATGCCAATGTGATGCAAGAATTGGCGACATGAGATTCTGTTATGAAGGCATTGCCCAAGGAAAAACCTAATTTTATTAGGGCAGTTAAGTTTCCAAATCCACGTGATATCGTATTGATGGGGACTAGCATCTTGTATAATTTTGGAGCATGATTTAGTAGTAAAGCAACCGTTGGAGTTAAGGGACCATATTGGAGTATCTTGGCTAGTATTTAAAGGTATAGGAATTTTCTTGATGTTTGTTTTGACCTCCTCGGGAATAGTGAAGGATATTTTTGATAGGTTCCAGTGATCATTGGAGAGAATATCCTTAATCTTCAATATTGATTCTTCTTGTTTGAGAGGACCTTCTATGTGTTGCCTTGGGGTTTGACAGTTTGGAATCCAATTGGAGGTCCAAAGATTGAGATTTGAATTTTTGCCGGGATTCCATGTGATGCCTTTTGAGCAAATAGACCACCCTTTGAGGATACTTTTTCAAACAAAGGAACTGTTTTTTTTTTGTGAGCATTTTTTGCGTATTTTGAATTAGGGTCCTAGAAAATAGGACAGTGGTATTGGTCAAGAGTCTCCAAGCAAGATTGCTTAGAGATGTTAAGTTCTTGTTTTTTGTTGTTGTTAAACCTAGGCTCCCTTCTTCTTTTGGTCTAGTAATATTGTTCCAACTAATGTAGTGAATCTTTTTTGATTCACTAGTGGATCCTCATATAAAGTTTCTTTGAATACAATCAATTTGTTTTACGGTTTTATTGGGGAGATGTGTGTAGCGCATGGCATGGCTGGGAATTGAGTTGAGGGTGGATCTGGCGAGGGTAGTTTTTCCAACAATATTGAGAAAATTTGATTTCCAGGAGATCAATTTTCTTTGCATGTTCTCTATAATATATTGGTAATCTTTGGGAGTAGGGTGGTTATTAAGGATGGGGTATCCTAGATATTTCCCAAAGGAATTGTCTATTTTTTTGTTGAAAAAGGATGCTACTTCTTTAGCTATATTGGGGGGGGGGGGGGGGCAATTTTTTGAGAGAATAATTTTGGATTTTTTGAAGATTGATGTTCTGCCCTGATAATTTGCAAAATAAGGAAAGACGATTTTGTATGTATTTGCAGGATTTCTCATTCATTCGAGACATAAGAGTGAGGTCATCTGCGAAGAACAGATGGGATATTCTTGGGTCCCTTGAACTGAGATGAACGGGCTCCCATTGGCAAATATCTACTTGATGCGAGATCAAGCGGGAGAACATTTCCATACACAAAATGAAGATATATGGGGATAAGGGGCATCCTTGTCTTATTCCTCTACTTGGGCTAAAGAATTCAGTCATTGAGCCATTGACTAGGATTGCAATTCTACTAGAGCAAATGCAGTTCAAAATTAATGTAGAGGTTGCTGGTGGAAAATTGAAGAATTTAAGCATTCTTTAAATGAAGGACCATTCTAGTCAGTCAAAAGCTTTTTTTAGGTCCAGTTTAAGGACCATACTGGCCTTTTCCCCTCTCATATTCTTAAATTGGTTTATGATTTCTTGTACTAGGATAGCATTATCACTAGTTCTTCTTCCTTTTATGAAGCTAGCTTGAAAGGGGCTAATCAAATTATTTAAAAAATATTTTATCCTGTTTGCGATAATCTTGGTAATGAGTTTGTATAAAGTACTAAAGAGCCCAATTGGCCTAAAAAATTTTAGGTTGTTAGCATTACTGATTTTTGGAATTAGGCAAATATAGGTATTATCAATATTCATAGGAAAAGAGTTGTTACGAAATACTTGCATGCAAAAATTTATAATTTAAGGTCCAACAGTCTTCCAATATTTTTTATAGAAGAATGGGTGTATACCATCAGCACTAGGAGCCTTGAATGGTTTAAAACAGGAGACGGCATTTGTGACCTCAATAGGCATTAGTTGGTTATCCAGGATATTAAGATCAATTTTATTAAAATTTGGAGGATCAAGGCGGATACTTAACCAGTTTGTGAATTCATGAGAAGTTGTGAAGGAGTTGTGGAAGAATTGTTTGGTGTGGTTTAGTATTTCTACTGGATCATTGATCCAATTGCCTTGGTCATTTTTAAAGAACATAATTTATTTCTCCTTCTGCTATTAGTGGCCATAATGTGGAAGAACTTAGTGTTTGCGTCTCCTTCTTGGACCCAAGAGATTCTGGCTCTTAGTTTCCAGTAATCATCCTCAATTTTTAGATAGTTGTTATATTTTATTTGAAGGGAACATTTTAATTCCTGTGGGAATATACTATTATAGTAATGACTAGATTCTTGGATGCCTTTTAATCTGGCTAGGATTCTATTTTTTCTCTTGTGCATGTCCCCAAAAATATTATTCTTCCACACCTTGACACTGGTAATAAAAGAATTGGAAGAATCTTGATAATTGAAACCCTTCCAGCTATCTTTGACTAGGTTATTAAAACTAGGATGTCTGCACCAATACGTTTCTAGTCTAAAGGGTCTTGGGAGGGCAGTGGTTGATTTAGGGATTAGTTGTAGAAGTAAAGGCTTATGATCTGAGTGAGTTTTGGGCAAGTGAGTAACTGAGGCATTAGGAAATTCACTGACTAAAAACTTATCCAATCTTTCCATAATAAGACCTTTATTTTTCCTCCTATGGTTTGACCAAGTGTACTTACAACCCTTATACCCTAGATCAGTAAGACCACATATGTTAATGCAATTCCAAAGATATTTAGTACGTCTACTGCTTACCAAATTACCCCCTAACTTTTCATTAGAGTCTAGGACATCGTTGAAATCCCCCCCTACTAGCCATGGATCATTATAGTTATCATGCATGTTGATAAGATTATCCCACATATGGTTTCTTTCACTGATCTTAGTACTAGCATAAATGGAAGTAAATAACCAAGTAAAGTGAGTGGGGATTACCTCAATAGTTGCACTGATTTCTTGGTTTCTTTTAACAAAACTATGAACATTAACAACAGTGTGATTCCAAAGAATCACCATACCCTCCCCCCCCCCCCCCCCCGATTGACCATTGGCCGGAATCTTGATCATGTTTGAGAAGCCAAATGGATTTAGGAGAGGGATATGATTATCCATTCTTATTTCCAAGAGAGTGACCATACTAGGGTGATGAGTATCAATCAATTCCCTAAAGTGAAGCCTGAAGGTGTCACTGTCCCTTCCACAAATATTCCAAATAANCTCGTCCCCCCTCCCCCCCCCCCCCCCCCCCACAAATATTCCAAATAATGAAACAAACGGGCCTATTCATGTTTAGATTCCAATTGTGAAGGTCTCCATTCTCTAGTACCCTTGGTGCATGTACTGGGTTTTTCCTCTGGAAGGGCACTAGGATCATATCATGTTGCCCTACTGTTGGATCGGCTGGTGGTCTTATGTCCATCGTGCATTTGTAAAGTCCCATTGAACATTTGAGAATTTGCCTCTGTTCTTGCGTCTCCATGAAGATAAACACTTTTACGTCTTCGAGATTTGGATCTTCCATTATTGATTATGGGATAAAGTTGATGGGTTCCACTGCTTCTTCCATCATATCCCTTTAAAGTGGAATATTTGGTTGTGCATGGGACTGTGGAGTTGTTTGTTGATGAGTTTGAGTTGCACGTTGGACATTGGCAGTTAGAGCTTGAGTTGCATGTGTGTTCCATGGTGTAAAGATTGGGTTGATGTTGGTGGCTATTTTCTGAGTGAAGAACGCTGGTTGAGCTATTTGGAGTGGGACAAAGTGGGGTGGCATGAGCCATTCTCCCATCATCATTTGGGTTGCATTTGGAGATAGATTTGGCACAATTGGTTGGAGAATATTGTTCAGCCAGATGTGATTCAGATAATTGTTCCTTGATAGACGAATTCCTTCCGAAATTAGTTGAGCAAGATATTGCAAGTTGTGGAGGACAATCACTGTTTTCTCTCTCGTTCAACATGATGTTGAAGGAGAGGGCATGGCCCATTAAGCCCAGCTCTACCTAGGATTGAGGTTGGTGGTTCTCCGGCATTGGTGGTTGGATGAATATTGTTGGGGTCTCGTTTGTTAGTTGATTGGCTGGTGTTAGGTTTGCCATGTTTTGATTGAGACGGAGGATTTGTATAAGTCTGTAACGCCTCCTGTTGGATATTGGTAGTCTTGGCATTTTTTGATGAGTGAGGAGGGGTTTTAGAGGTGATCTTGGATTCTTGGAAAGTCACAGAATCGGCTTCAATGATAGTTGTATCCTTTTGCATGTTATTTGTTTGAGGTAGCGTAAGAGATTTATTAAGGGAGGGAATGAATGGCATTGGCCATTTGGAACGCGGGTGATTCTTGCATTGATAGGTAGGCTTTGTTACTTAGGGCATGCAGTGGATTATCATTGTTATTAGTAGGCTGGGATAGGGGGTTACTGGGGGGGGGGGGGGTTATTTCCGTTACTAGTATTATGGTAGTAGTGGTCGAGAGGGGGGTCCCTAATAGCCGACACGTGTTCCATGTTTTTTGTTGAGTTGTCATTGTAGGGAATTTTATTAAGAATATCATTATTATTGTTATTAATAAAATTATTATTAATATTATTATTAATTATTTCGTTTTGTAATTCAGCAGTGTGGTTTTTGGTATCTTCCAAAACCATGTTCTGAGTAGATAGAGAAGAAAATAATTTTTTTGAGTTGATATCCATTTCGGATGTCGATTGATATACAGTATATGATTTGTTACCAATTTTTTTGTCCCCCAAAATACCTTGATTGTATCATGCTTTGTAATTAAAGGTTTGAGATGCAAGAAACTTACCTGTGGAGGCATCAAAAATATTAACGTTTATACCTGTCTTTGAAAGAGCTTCCTTTCTTTGATTCTGCGTGATTTTTTTTGTACCTTTTTGGAATGTTACTGTTTGCCACTCCTCCTTTGATATGTGTTGATCCACTTGTGTGGCTTTATGTTGATCTTCTTGCATGGAGCTACTTTGGCCTTCCTCTTCTGCTTCTTTCCTTTTGTTGTTAAGGTGTGTGGTTGAATCTTCATTTTTGCACATTGGCCAATAGAATGGCCCAGGTAACCGCAGTTTAGGCATAGGAGTTTGCCACACTCGTATAGGATTTGTTGTTTTTGTGAGCCAATCCATACGTTTGATTTAACTTATTTATTTAGTGGTAGTTCTACACAGATTCTAGTATATCGTCCACGAAGAGTTGTCGATGTGCATGCGTCTACCTTGAGGAGTCTTCCTACTGTGTTACCCACTTTTTTTTTAGAATTTTCTCATCATAAAACTTTGCGGGTAGTTCTGGTAATAGTATCCAAATAGCAGTGACTGTTTGTGTGGCTCTTGAGGGCACGAAATTAGGTTCCCAACGTTACACCGATAAGAAGTTACCAAATATAAACCAGGGACCTTTTTGTAGAGCAGTTGCCATATTTTCTTCTTTGTTAAACTTCACGGTATAGTAGTCTTCTCCCAAATTAATGAGGGGAAAGGCCTCTGTAGGCTTCCATAGGTCTGTTATTTTGCGTACGAGAACTTGGTGAAGGATTTTTTTTTCCTTGAAGTTTGATAATAACAGAGAATCTCCATGGATAATAGCTTCGTTGTTTGTCTTCCCCAGTAATTGGTACTAAGTGTTCGTTTTCCTGTTCTTTGGATGTCTTCTCCCCTTCTACCTCGATGGAGTCAATTGCCATAGGCAATAAATGTGGGGGAGGTGAGGCTATAGAAAAACTTCTCTCTTGGTCATTGATTAGGAGTTTTTCCTTGAAGGAGATGCGTTCATTCGATTGGAGGGGATTAATGTCATGTGATTTTGGGGGTGGTTCCACTCGAACAGTGTGTTTTTTCATTTTAATTCCGGTGTGGATTATTTAATGTCTGGGATTGTAAAAGGATTTTACAAAGTTTCTTTAGATGGTTAGATAGAAGTTGGAGCTTCTCTCACTACCAGTTTTCCTCCACATTGATACATTAGAATTTTAATTTTACCTAAATTTTACGTAAACTTTGTTCATCACCTTCTTAAAACTTCTTAGTTAAGAGAATATTGTCATCTTTTTAATAGTTAAAGAGAATATAGTCATCTTTTCATTTTTATGAAAAGAACATATAAATGAATGTCACATTATCATTCAATTGAGATGAACTATGTTTCACAAATGATCATAATCAGGGGCGGATTTAGGGGGCGAAAGGGGATTCACCCGAAGCCTCTTCACCGAAAAATTACACTGCATATATAAGGCAAAATCTATTTTTTACTTCTATATATTATGTTTGAATCCCCTTGACATAACCCAAAAGCATACTTTAGTGGTCAAGGGGGTTCAAAACCTTTGTGAGGTCACTAGTTCATTTCCCATTGGCCAACAATTTTTTTAAAATTTTTTAACTTATTATTTTTTGAATCCCTTAGTGAAAATCCTGCCTTCGCCACTTATCATAATGGTCGAACAAACAAGGACAAAATTAGGCCATAAAATATTATGGGGAGACTATGACAGATAGCTAACTAACTGTGACATTGGAAATTTTAAAAGATTGTGGGAAAAGAATAGTCTGTTTGTTGATTGGTTTTCCTATTAAACAATAAAGCAATATTAATTTTTGTGACAGCTAGTCTTATTTCTTATAAAATGATTTTACATTTCTGTGTATCAATGTCAAAAGAATAATGCTCGATGAAAGGATAGAAAGGTTAATGGAAGATCTTTTTTTCTTTAAGGAAAAAATATGATCACTCAAATTTTAAGTAATTCAATATTTACTTTAGAGCTTCCGTTTATAATATAGTACCATATATACTATATCTAAGCGTACTCGCAATTTGTTATTGAACAAAAAACGATTAGAAAATCCAGTGTTACCTTATATCACTCCACGGGAACAAAGGAGAAAAAAGTGTGTGTGTGTGTGTGTGTTTTGAAAGTGCGAGGAATCTATAACACAGCTAACAAAGCATCATAGTCACATGCATTGTTCTACAAATTATATCTAATCGTTTATTCTTAATCCACGTTTTGTCTTATGATTGGTCGGAACTTCATGCATATCCAACAATAATCTATTTTGTTAATTCTTCAGGACAAAAGTCTGTCTTTGGTTTCACTCAAGTCCCATATAAACATGTTTTTGAACATCTTATACTATTGGCTTGCAATTTTGGTGAATCTGATGTAATTTTGACAATTATTCTAAATTTAAAATGAAATGAAGGTCAAAGGACCTCTAACGTTTTGACTATGAAAACCAGCAATTTCAGAGTGTCGTATAATCAATTAAATAGTTATCATATATGGCATTGTGGAATGTGCAGGGATGATTGAGATCTTTCGAAATTTAAAAATATTAAAAAAATATTTTAATCTTTAATGGGCCTATTCGGTGCAAATTCATATTAGTATATCAAGATGCTTTAGCAACAGAAAAAAAAATATAAATAATTGGGCAAAGATCACTTTTAGCCCGCGATCAAAACTATTTATATCTGGTAGCTGCAAAAGTGTATAAAATTTGCATTTTTTGGTATATAACATACAAATAATATATATGCAAAATATACATAAATATATAGATATTTTAACTATTATCTTGAGAGCGGCTATATATACAGTGTTATTTCCCGTAAATAATTAGTACTCCTAATCAATATATACAAGTAAGATGGTCAAAAATGGACATCAGCAGTCCCTTCAATTTCAACATTAATTGTTAATTTTTAAATACTAAACTTTCAAAGTTTTGTTGTTGCGTTAATGGAAATGATTCAACATTTTCAAATTTTTAATGACTACAAAGTCAGGAGATTTATTAAATTTTAATCGGTGGAAATGTGGAATAAGCTATCAGATAGTTGTATGCCACTACAATGAAAACAAGTAAATTGTGATAAAACTCAATTACTGAAGTTTTAGGTAAACAAAAATTTCCAAATACGACAATTGACAAGTAGACAAGTTGTAGAATCTAGGAAATGACCCACTTATGTCTTTGTCACATCCTATTATTATACGCATAATATATGAATTACTAGAATAACCTAAGATTGACATTAATATAAATAAATTAAGGAATTCATGTATAACATTTCTCATATTTATTTGATATAACGAATTTCATAAAGTCATTTCACATCAAATTTCGGTTTCATTCAATGTTTACTTTTTTATTAAATTAAAATCATTAAACTCTTTGCTATATACATGTCAATTATGGAGTAATTATTTTCTTGAAAATTATTTCTTTCTGTTCTAGAAGTGTAGTCCATGTTTGACTTATTAGGAGTATTTCTTCATCCATTTTGACTATCAAAAAATTATAAGCACTATACCTACAATCCTTTTTCAATGTTATAAATTTTAGGTCGCTCATCACTATAAAAGTTATTTTACAAGCATGCGTAAATCATGTCGAGGTCGTACGGCCCGATTCAACATAATATTAAATTGTGCACTGCTAGAGGGTTAAATGGCGCGAACCATAGATGCATCTATTACCCTGCTCGCAAATCATACATGCGACGTGGTCAAATATAAATAAACACATCAAACAGTCAATCAAGAATTCATCAGGGAAACAATTACCCAAAGAAATGGCAACTTCTCTTTAACGGTCAAGAAAATGATGTTTAATTTCTTTAGAAATTCATTTACCAATTCAATATGATTTAAGCAATTTAAATTGTCAATAAGTTTACAAATATTTCAAGTATATCATGCTTTCGGGTCCTAAACTACCCGCACTTAAGCATAATAGTAGCTACACGCGGACCCTCGTCACCTCGTGCGTACGTAGCCCCCACAAATAGAAGCACATATTTAATTATTTCACCTATGGGGATAATTCCCTCTTACAGGGTTAGAAAGGAGACTTACCTCGCTTCGAAATTCCATATCCGGCTTCTAAGCCCTTCCGACGACTCAAACCGATGCCCAATGCTCCAAAACTAGCCAAATAATGGGCAAACCAGTGAAAATATACCCTAATACTCATAACAATTCAATTTATATAAATTCCCAACTTCACTCGAAAAGTTGACAAAATCGTCCTCGGGTCCACATCTCGCAACCCGATGAAACTCATAAAATCCAACAACCCATTCCGATACGAGTTCAACCATACCAATTTTATCAAATCCCGATAACAACTTGACCTCCAATATAATTGAGCATAATTTTCAAGAATATGTAATGTATATTATAAAAATACCTTTATTTGAATAATTATTTTTATATTACGTGCATGGAATATACATTTTACAACCTTTATTTTCTTTTATTCTGAATGTGTAAATAAATTTTTGAAGTTTTGTTGTTAATACTATTATTACTAACAAATTATTCTAATTAAGTTGTTTACTATGCTCATTATTTTGTTATTCCAGCACTATACATGCTTAAATACTTTTTATTTTTTTAATTTATAAATAATATTTATTTATTCTATAGGTAAGTCCATAATATAAATTAAAAAGAGAAAAATATAATATTAAAAGGTTTTAAAAAAATAAAAAGAAGATAAATATTTATAATTTAGAGGGTAAAATAGGTATTTGGCAATCCAAAATTTGGAAAATCTAGTTGAGTGACCTTCTGAGTGCAATAGGCATAGTTCAGTGACTTTGTTGTTACAAACGAAAGTAAAGTGACTTTAATAGATAATTTGGGATAGTTGAGTAACTATTTGAGTAATGGACTTGAAAATTATTTATTCGATTCTGTTCTAGAAGCGTAGTCAATGTTTGACTTGTGTAGGAGTTATTCTTAATCCATTTTGACTATCAAAAAACTATTACCTACAACCCTTTTCTAATGTTGTAAGTTTTAGGTCGCTCATCACTATAAAAGTTATAACAAATAAAATATTAGACCATTAAGTTCAACTTAGGTCAGCTAAATTAGGGTTGATGGAATTTATAGACATACTTCTTCACTTCTTAATATATACACTTCTTTTCTCCTATTTCAGATTAATCAAAAATCAATTCTTAAAAGAGCATACTTCAACATATTGATTTTTATACAATTGATAATCATTTTAAAGTAAAGAAGATTAAGAGTTAGTCGAAATACGAGTTTAGTTTTCTACGTGTAGGTATAACGTATAAGGTGTTGGAATTATTCGTAATGCAAAATCAAAAATTTCTTTTTGGAAATTCCATTTACAACCAATAGCCATGAGTTTTTTTATTTTTCAAATATCCTATCTATTTCCAAGTGGCCTCTTGCATGAAGCCTTAAAGCCAAGTGTTGAATGGCTTTGACAAATGGCTATGCATATCTACCATATGTCTTCATGCATGGAAGACAAGATACACTTGTCAATATTGGAGCCAAATGTCTTCATGCATGGAAGACAAGATACACTTGTCAATATTGGAGCCAAGTGGACTAACATAATGGAACAAGTGTCAAAAGTCTCTCGACACTTGTCATACATGCAACCTCCTTAATTTCCTATAAATAGGTTATGAATTAGCCATCATAATCACTCAATTCTTAACCAAGAATACATCTAGCTAATCATTTCTTTATTCCTAGTCTTCTTTGTGAATTATCCAACACATAAAATACCTTCATCTTCTCTTCTTCCTGGGCAACTGTTTTGTGCAAATTCTAAACTTACAGCCACGAATGCACGTGTTTGGAGGTGCTGTGGAACCTTGGGGAGCGACCGGCCTTAACGATTTGCACCCAGTCGGGCCGAAATCGCTTTCAAGGCAGTGACTTGCCACGACAAGGTATTTTTGATAAGTTGTAGTCTTCTTTCCTTGTTGTTCTTAATCAATATTATCTACTGATTTTCCTTACAATTTTGAAAGCGATTTTACATATAATATTGACTAATGGCCACCACTTTGACAAAACACTTCCTGATCTCTCAAAGTTTGAGCCTTTAGATGGAAATAATTATAAGCGTTGGTCCCAGAACTTTTAATTTTCTTTGAACAATTAGAAGTTGATTATGTTTTGTTTAACGATCCTCCAGCTGATATTGTTGCTAATAGTTCTAATGCTGCTAATATTGCTGTTGATGATGATAGCTGCTAAGAAGAAAT
>NC_031999.1:37980924-37983611 GCF_001879085.1 Nicotiana attenuata
TGTTTCACGACTTTGAGGAATCTGCTGATGGCGAGTGTGTCTACATAGGTAACTCCACTACAGCTGGAGTTATGGGTAAAGGAAAAATTCTCCTTAAGCTAACTTCTGAAAAAACCTTAGCCTTGAACAATGTTCTGTATGTACCCTCCCTTCGTAGAAACTTAGTTTCTGGTGCGCTTCTCAATAAAGCAGGTCTTAAACTTGTTTTTGAATCTGATAAAGTTATTATTTCTCGTGGGGGACACTTTGTTGGGAAAGGTTACCTTAGTGGGGGTTTATTTGCACTAAACATCGCTCAAGAGATTACTAATAATGCTAGTACTTTCAATTCTGCTTATATTGATGAGTCTATTGATGGCACGGTAGACTAGGGCATGTTAATATTGCTTCTATTAAAGACTTAGAAAAATGGAATTAATTCCTGCAATTAATGTTGATAATTTTTCTAAGTGTCCTGTTTGTGTAGAAGCAAAACATACCAAAAAGCCTTTTAAGAATGTAACTAGTAGAAAAATAGAATTGCTTGAACTAGTACATTCAGACTTAGCAGATTTCAGAAATAATATTAGTAAAGGTGGAAAGAAATACTACATCACCTTTGTAGATGACTTTTCCAGATACACTTAGGTATATCTTCTTAAGTCAAAAGATGAAGCTGAAAGCATGTTTTTAAAATACAATGCAGAAGTAGAGAATCAATTAGATAGAAAAATCAAGAGACTTAGGTCTGACAGGGGTGGTGAATATAGTACTAATACTCTAGAAGCCTTTTGTGAGGAAAATGGTATTATACATGAGATTAGTACTCCCTATACTCCCCAACAAAATGGTGTAGCCGAACGGAAAAATAGAACCCTTAAGGAAATGATGAATTCTATGCTTTTGAGTTCGGGTTTATCTGATAATATGTTGGGGGAAGCTGTTTTATCTGCATGCTATGTTCTTAATAAAGTTCCTCATAAGAAGTTAGATAAAACTCCATATGAGTTATGGAAAGGGTTTGCCCCTAACTTAAAATTTTTGAAAGTGTGGGGGTGTTTGGCTAAGGTTGGTCTACCTGATTTTAAACAAGTAACTGTTGGACCCAAGATTTTTAATACTATTTTCATTGGTTATGCTCAAAATAGTGTTGCATATAGATTTATGTCTTTGAATGATAATCCTATTTGCGAATCTAGAGATGCAGAATTTTTGGAGCAGGTTTTTCCATTGAAAAACAATGTGCCTAGTGATGTGACTAATAATGCTTCTACATTTATGCATGTTAATTCTCATATTGTGCCTTCTTCTAGTGCTACTGCTAATGAGCATGAAAATAACCTTAGAAGAAGCAAGAGGCGTAGAATTGAAGCTCGCTTTGGTCCTGACTTTATTACTACTTTCTTGACTGAAAATATTGATCTTGATGTTTTGAGTGATGAATTAGTATCAATCTATTTAATAGAAGAATACCTAAGACATATAGTGAAGCAATGAGGTCAATAGATGCTAGTTTTTTGAAAGAGGCCATTAAAAGTGAATTAGACTCTATAGTTTCTAATCATACTTGGGACTTGTCTGATTTGCCTAAAGGTTGTAAACCCATAAGTAGCAAGTGGATATTTAAGAAGAAGTTGAGACCTGACGGTACAATTGAGAAATATAAGGCTATACTTGTTATTACGGGTTTTAATCAAAAGAAAGACATTGATTACTATGACACTTATTCTCCTGTGACTAAGATAGCGACTATTAGAACTCTTGTTGCTGTAGCCGCTATTCATAATTTGGTAATACATCAAATGGATGTTAAAACAGCTTTCCTAAATGGTGATTTAGAGGAAGAGATCTATATGTCTCAACCTGAGGGATTTATGATCCAAGGACAGGAGAATAAAGTATGCAAATTGAGAAAGTCTATCTATGGTCTAAAGCAGGCACCTAAGCAATGGTATGAAAAGTTTAATAACATATTAGTGGATAATGGTTTTGTTGTTAATGCATCTGATACTTGTGTTTATTCCAAGATGATAGGATCAGATTGTGTTATTATATGTCTGTATGTGGATGACATGTTAATCTTTGGCCCTAATGTGAATGTTGTTAATGAGACTAAGAATTTTTTGTCTTCTAAATTTGAAATGAAAGATCTTGGAGAAGCAGATGTGATTTTAGGGGTTAAAATCAAAAGAACTTCTAATGGTTTTTCATTGTCTCAGTCTCATTATATTGAGAAAATATTGAAAAGGTTTAATTGTTTTGATGTAGCACCTGTGAGAACTCCTTATGATCCTAGCATACACTTGAAAAAGAATAAGGAATCTAGTATTTCTCAAACTGAGTATGCTAAGATAATTGGTAGTGTAATATTTCTCATGAATTATACACGACCTGATATTGCTTATGCTGTTAGTAGATTGAGTAGATATACTCACAACCCTAGTAGTGAACACTGGAATGCTCTTCATCGTTTGCTAAGATATTTGAGAGGTACTATGGATTGGTGTTTGCATTTTAATAAATTTCCTGCTGTTTTAGAAGGATTTTGTTATGCAAACTGGGTTACTAAAATGATGAAGTTAGCTCCACTAGTGGCTATTTGTTCACTTTGGGTGCAGGTGCTATTTCATGGAAGTCTTCAAAACAGACTTGTATAGCACGATCAACTATAGAGTCTGAATTCATTGCTCTTGAGTTGGTCAGGGTCG
>NC_031999.1:37986248-37987265 GCF_001879085.1 Nicotiana attenuata
GCAAACGAGGAGAGTGTTAGCTTTCTTGGAACTCAACATCAATCAGCGAAAGCACATAAGGTTTGATGTGTTCATTAACGCAGATGCAAGCTCCAACTGGCATGAGCTAGACAGGGTAGAGTCTGCAGGAAGTTATACTGCCTTGCCTCATGTTCATTCAGATCCCAGTTAACCACATGTCGCCCTTGTTGCAAAATTCCAGCCGGCCATTATCGAGTTGCTCGAGGACATTGGCCTTGAAGATGAAGATGATATAGTGGTGACTCTGGTCCCGAAAACTGGGGGCGAATTTGTCGCCATTAAATCTGCTGTGATTAAACTTGAAGCTTGTTGATGATTGTCTGCTCAAGTTTTCTTGTTGTGTCATGGTCACCTGTATTCCATTTTAATTCCGTGTTATTTAAGTTGAAATCAACTTGACGTTAATGTTATTGCAATTGTTATTATGCGTAACTTCGACTGTCGTCGAGTTACTTGCCGTCGTAGTCGAGCTGGGTCGTCTTATCGACGTCGATGGTCTTAGCCATAATATCGTTTATGGCCTTAGCCATGTACGTATCTTCGATTGTCGTCGAGTTACTTGCCGTCATGGTCGAGCTGGGTCGACTTATCGGCGTCGATGGCTTTCGCCATAATATCATTTATGGTCTTAGCCATGTACGTGACTTCGACTGTCGTTGAGTTACTTGCCGTCATAGTCGAGCTGGGTCGACTTATCGGCGTCGATGGCCTTAGCCATTTATATCGGTGATGGCCTTAGCCATGTGCGTAACTTCGACTGTCGTCGAGTTGCTTGCCGTCATAGTCGAGCTGGGTCGACTTATCAGCGTCGATAGCCTTAGCCATTTATACCGTTGATGGCCTTAGCCATGTGCGTAACTTCGACTGTCGTCGAGTTGCTTGCCGTCATAGTCGAGCTGGGTCGACTTATCGGCATCGATGGCCTTAGCCATTTATATCGTTGATGGCCTTAGCCATGTGCGTGACTTCGACTGTCGTCGAGTTACTTGCCGTCAT
>NC_031999.1:37990784-37992419 GCF_001879085.1 Nicotiana attenuata
GGGGGCGGTTCTCGACGCCAGCCCAACATGCATTCCGGAGAGCGGCTCGTCGGCTGCCGTTGGAGAAGTGGGCGATGATACCGAGAGGGTGGGCCCTGAGGCCGCCCAGGCGGATGCAGATGTGTTAACGCGGGGTTCGGCCCGTGTGGGGATGACGGTAGGTAGATCCAACCCCGAATTCTTATCCCAGGAGGGTATAACCTGTTGCAACACAGCGAGCAGGCTGCAGCGGATATGACCCTGCTATGTGCGGCCGCTGAGCGTGAAATGTTAAAAGGGGTTAGCGACGGGGAACTATCGCGGAGGGTTGCCGGCGCGGCCTTGCAGGTATTTTTCGATTTTCTTCATGTACCGTAAAGTAAATTTTGATGCATACTGACTTGCCTTTCCTCCTTTTCCTCTTCTTTAGACTCTCATCTTGGAGATAGAGAAGGGGCGGCGAGCGCAAAGGAAGGCAGCCACCTTTAACAAGGTGGTAAAGAAATATCGGCGGTGCAGCGTCAAGCATCAGGCGCTGGCGGACCGACTCAAGCAGGACCCGGAATTTCGGGTTTTCCATGAGGGTTTGGAGCAGTCTGAGGCCCAGCTGAAATGGAGGGTGGCCGAGCTGGAGCAGATCGACGAGCAGCTGATGACCGCCCTGGCTCGGAACATTGAGCTGGAGACTCTTCTCCAGTCTAAGGAAGAAGAGTTAGAGGTTGGCCGTGGGGTAGCGGAGGAAGCTGCTGATTTGCGGATCAAGGTTGCCGCTATGACCACCGAACTCGATGCCAAGGCGACTGAGATTGAAGTCCTTAAGCGGACTGCTGCACCAAGGCCTGATGAGGATGCGCATCGTGAGGTGCATGATATGTGGGTGTACGCCAAGGACAGATTGGTCGTATTCGAGGATTTCTTAGCTGCGGGTCGAGCTACTGAGGCGGAGGTTCAGGAACAACGGCGCATAGCCCGTGTCGCCCGTGAAACTTGTGGGTATAGTTCTGATTCCCCAGACCGGGCGAGTTATAACTCTGAAGACGTCAACCGTCTAGAATCCGGCTCTTGGATCTCTGCGGCCTATCAGGCTGAGGACGGCGGCGGACGAGATGGCGGTCCGACGGGGGGCGATGAACAGAATGGCGAAGCCCCTTAGGACTTGTATTCATTTTGTTTTGCTGTATGTGGAGACGTAAATGGGTCCTTTTGTACATGTATTTTTGGATGATAATGGAAGTTATGCTTTTGCTGTTATTCTTTTCTTTTGGTACCTTTTATTTCGGCCTTAATATTATTGATGGCCTTAGCCGTGTGCGCAACTTCGACTATCGTCGAGTTACTCGCTGTTATAGTCGAGCTGGGTCGACTTATCGGCGTCGATGGTCTTAGCCATTATACCGTTGATGGCCTTAGCCATGTGCGTAACTTCGACTGTCGTCGAGTTATTTGCCGTCGTAGTCGAGCTGGGTCGACTTATCGACGTCGATGGCCTTAGCCATTATACCGTTGATGGCCTTATCCATGTGCGTAACTTCGACTGTCGTCGAGTTACTTGCCGTCGTAGTCGAGCTGGGTCGTCTTATCGACGTCGATGGTCTTAGCCATAATATCGTTTATGGCCTTAGCGCAAGCTCAGTGCAAGGGCATGCAAGAGCAGAT
>NC_031999.1:37992519-38044866 GCF_001879085.1 Nicotiana attenuata
ACCTACACTGATCTCAAACTAGCTGAACCGGACCGGAAATTAGCTCAAACGAACCACGTACGGGTCGGTTTACGTATTGGTCGATGCATAGTTATGTGTATGAGCTTTTGAGCATGTTTACCTTCAGATGAGAGACACATTATTTTAAGATGATTTAGAACATGGCCCCGTCTACCTTGATTGGTATTATCAGCTTGCAGGTAGGCCTCATCGGCCCATGTTGAGGGATACCACTCCACAGTTTACGATTACAAAGTGGTACGCTCGGGCCGAGTATGGCACCGGGTCCTCCCCAGGTTTGGGACGTGATAAAAAATAATCGAAATTAAACCAATTTTTCGTGCAAAGATAAAATCTGAACAAAAACACCCATAAAATCNTACACTAACTTGGTGGTCATCTTGATAGTTTCACAGTCCATGGATCTTTCTTTGTAACCAATCTTTCATGAATTTAGCATAACCAGGAACTTTTCTCCAAAAACCTCCACCAAAGGCACATTGATGGATAAGCTCTTCATCATGTCAATGAACTTTTTGAACTGATTCTCATTTTTCTACTTGGCTAGCCTTTGAGGATAAGGTGGAGGTGGCCTAGGCAAGGGTGCCTTGGCTTTTGGCGCAACCGGCTCCGGCATGTCTATTACGTGCTCCCTAGACGGGTTCACGTCATTTTGCGTTTCCACCTCGGTATCTTGAATATCAATCCTCACTTCTTGATTCATATTTTCATCAACCACATTCTCAACCACCAAAGGAACTTCATCTTCTTGCACCTCAACTTCATCACCCAAAACTTGCTTTTGTTTGGAGGCATTCACATCACGCCTCTTCCACTCCTTATAGTTACCGCCATAACATGATTGTTCCCACCCTTCGGGTTCACTACCGTATCACTCGGTAGAGCCCCCTTAGGGCGAGTATTCAAAGACTGCGAGATTTGACCTAGCCGGACCTCAAAATTCCTAATTGAATTATTATGAGAAGCCAATTGCGCATCGGAGTCAGCATTTTTTTCATCATCTGTTCAAACATCATTTCAATTCTACCCATTTCATTGTTGGAAGAACTAGGACCCTGGGATGGAAAAGGCGGTGGATTGCTCGGTTTGCTACATTGAGGGCCTTTGAAAGCCTTGCCCCTGATTTCCTTGGTTATTGTTCCATCCACCCTGGTTGTTGTTGTTTCCACCCCAATTGTTGTTGTTGCCCCAGTTTCCCTGATTGTTCCGATTGTTATTTTGATTTCCCCAATTGTTGTTCACTTGTTGTTGATTGTTCCAATTATTGTTGCCTTGTTGTTGGTTACCCCAATTGCCCTGGGATCTCCATTGTTGTTGTTGATTAGAAGAGTTGCCTCTTTGGCCTTGGTAATTATTCACATATTGCACCTCTTCGTTCTGCCCATCATAACAATCATCTTGGAATCCACCACAATCATTGTCAAATTGATCCGAATTCCCTTGGTTCTGTTGACCTCTCTGTCTTCTATTGTTTACAAGCATGTTAACACCCTCCATGGCATTCACTTGGCGAGGATTTTGGACTTGTTGCAACTGTGCCTTTGCTAGTTGGTTCATGGTTGTTGTCAACTCAGCTATCGCCTGCCCATGATCATGTAATTCTTTGTGCAAATGAATGACCGTGGGGTCACCCTGGGGCACATTGGCTCTACTTTGCCAAGCGGAGGATGTGTCAGCCATCTCGTCAAGAATGGCACAAGCTTCATCATACGTCAGTTTCATGAAATTACCCCCAGCAAGTTGATTCACTATGCATTGATTTGTTGTATTGATGCCCAGGTAGAAAGTTTGTTGCAACATATTCTCCGTCATATCATTGTTGGGCATTCTTTCACCATAGTTCTATATCTCTCCCGAATCTCGTGCAGTGGCTCGGTGGGCTCCTGCTTGAAGGCTAAGATCTCATCCCGTAGTGCTGCCATGTGCCCTGGTGAGAAAAATTTGGCAATGAACTTATCCGCCAACTCATCCCAAGTTGTGATGGAATGGTTGGGAAGTCGCTCAAGCCAATCCAATGCTTTCCCTCTAAGTGAGAATGGGAAAAGCCTCAATCGAAGTGCATCCTCGGACACATTGGTTTGCTTGCTCCCCCAACAGGTATCCACGAACCCCTTGAGATGCTTGTAAGCATTCTGAGTGGGAGCACCCGTGAAGTACCCACACTGCTCCAACAATGTCAGCATCACGTTGGTTATTTGAAAATTGGCTGCCTGAATCCGGGGCAGAACAATTGCACTCGCATAGCCTTGGTTGGGAAGAACTCTAGGAGCCACTCTTGGAGGTGGCGGAGGAGGGTCTGGAATATTTTCATTTGCATTGGCCTGGCGGCCTCTACGTTGTCCTTGAGGTACAAGAGGCACCTCTTCATCTCCATTGTCTTCAACCTCCTCCCCCGCAATCACGTTTCCAAGAGGGTCATTAGCATTTAATGCCATTTTGTACCTGAAGTATTGACACAAACAAATTAGTAACAAAGAAAGAAAGAAGAACACAACACAAATCTATTTAGATAGATAGCCAAAACCGTTAGCTCCCCGGCAACGACGCCAAAAAGTTGATCAAGGCCAACCCTTTACTACTATTAAGTAGCGGGAAAGGGTCGAAGCAGCTTTTACCCAATTTAGGATCGGGAACGATTTCCACAGAGAGCTAGAAGTTGGAGTCGGGTATCTATCTAATTTAGAGTCGTGTATGTGTTCCAAATTGCACTTGTAAACATTTTTGGGTTTTAATTATGGTTCTAATTTTATAAACTACAATGCTCAATTAAACTACTATAAGCTAGGATTAAACTATTGCAAGTTGTTCAAATGATTAAAGAGCACTAGGGTAGTGACTTTCGCCTAGGTGGTCAATTGACGGAATCTTGAGTCTAAAACTAGATTGGCACATTTGGGGAGTATGATATAACCATTGCTCGATTCTACTCACTCTATACCTCTCGGTAGTTTGAGTGATTTTGCCCGAATTGACTTTCTCAAAACCAATTGGGTATGCGAATTTGCACAAGCAATTGAGGATCAAGTCGAGTATTACGATCTGTCGGTTTAACCCTTTAATTGGGGCTATCAATTCTCTTGAGTACTCCCCAATTCCTTGTTGGACTAATTCTAGAGACTTAGGCTCTCTTTCTCAAGAGAGCCTAATTCTAGTGTTTGCAACCACTAATTTAGCAATTAAACATGTAATTAGCCCAAATATCAAACACCCATAGTCAATCAAGCTCTAAAATACAAGACCCATCAATTACCCACACTAGGGTTGAGACACAACCCTAGCTGATGGGTCTAGCTACTCGTAATTAGAGAAGAAAACAAAGAAATAGATGAAGAAAAACTCATATTCTTTAATTGCTAAGATAAACTAGAAGATTCAATGTTGAAATGAAGATAAAATTGCCCAAAATAGCTAAAGAAATGGAAGTCACGAGCGCATCTCAATACAAAATCTATCTGCTTCACCTAAAAATGGAAAAGAAGCTATTTATACTAAGCTAAAAAATCTGGACAAAAATACCCCTGCGGGGTTAGTGCGGACCGCACAAAATCACGTGCGGCCGCACTAGGGCTCTTGACATAAAATTCCAGCTCTCAGAATTCAGGCAATGCGGACCGCACAGAATCGAGTGCGGCCGCGGTGGCTTCTAGTACGGTCCGCATGAAATGGAGCGCGGACCGCATTGGCTTCAATCTCCAAAACTGGCACCTCACTGATCTTTGGTTCTACGAACCGTACTTAATCGAGTGCGGCCGCAATGACTCCAATGTGGACCGCAGTAAATCTCATGCGGTCGCATTGCCTGTTGGCCTGGAAATCAAACTCTCTGAATCTCACTTGTGCGGACCGCACAGAATGGTGTGCGGCCGCATTGGCCCTGTTTTGCCTGAGCTTTGTCTCGTCTTGGTACTTGTGCAAGTTTCACTCCTTTTTGTGCTGACGTTTGACATCTTATCACTTAGTTGATCAAACCTGCAATCAAGCACAACTTGTGAGCCTTTTGGGACTATTTTGTACAAATTTCTAATCAAAACATAAGCAAGAAGGAGTATAGAATGTATCAAAATCCCTGGTTATCAGTAAGCCTAACCTTTACAGAAATAACATTGATATTCACTAACTTCAAATTAGATAACTCTGGACAATTACAATTCCCAAAACCGGCAGTACAAGTCATAAGCCTTTCTAGGAGTAGTTATACATAATAAATACATCACTGTTCCAGAATAAAAAGGAACAAATGGAAATAAGTAAGGACGAAGGTGACTCCGAGGCCTGCGAACGCAGCAACAGGTTTACCTTGAGTCTCCACCGCGATAATCCGCACAGCTACTTCCGACCAAATACCTGGATCTGTACAAAAAAAAATGCATAGAAGTGTAGTATGAGCACACCACGGCGGTGCCCAGTAAGTATCAAGACTAACCTAGGTGGGGTAGTGACGAGGAACAGTCAAGACACCTACTAGTCAAATAAATTGAACAGGATATGATAATGAACTACCAAGATAAAGATAACAAAGTAATATCAATAACAGGGAAAAATTAAGTCTACAAGCAGTAGAGACAATAAAGAGAAACACGGATAGCAACGAACGATAACCAAGTAGTTTAACACCAACATAACTGGGACACGGACAAGTAAGAATATGTTCAAACAAAGATGGCGATGACAACTCAATCAATCACATCATTTCTAATACACAATCCGGACCATCTCAATCCTCGGTGTTTCATGCCATAATATCAATTTCCACGCCTTTAGTACACATGGCACCTTGTGCCCACATATTTCTATCTCACTTTGCACAACATCATCCTCATGCTACTCAGTACATAGGGTCCATAACCAATGCAATAAAGATCTTCAAGGAGTCTCATATATATAATATAAAGTAGATTACAACTTCTAAACCAATTAGGAAATCAACAAGAAAAGGTGAAGTTATTTTTAGAAATCATTTGAATAAAGAAAATACCCTTTTCAAATAAAATACAACTTCGAATGAACTATTATATTTAATATAGGATTTTAATAAAATTAAAACTTAGTAGAAATTTCCTTTTAAGTAAGATTCTACATCATCGGGTTAAGGAAAATTTAATTGAGAAACCAATTGAAATAAAACATAATATTTATAGGAATTTGAATTATTGAAAGGTGTATATATACACGGCGTGTTCAAATTTAAAAGTCATATATAGCAGTGTAATACTAATTCCTTTATTTTAAATCACGATGTTGCTAATAACTTAACAGGACAGGAGGAAATGATTTAACGTAATAAATTTAATTTAAAACTTAATTCATCAGAGTAATAGTTTCAGGGAAGGAATTCAAGGTACAACGGCAAGTCAACAACTCAATGCCAGTAACCCAGTCCTACTACTCAGTGAAACCCGAAATACAAATTGTCAAGGTCTTAAACAGATAAACTAGGGTCTTCTCAGTATTCAGCTATAACCAAATCTTAAATGAAATGTAAAACCACCGAATAACTTGTACAGTCAAAGAGGAATACATAAGCATATATATTGATGCGGCGCACATCCCGATCCCACCAATCCTCCTTTATTCCTCCGTAACAAATACAATAAAAGTAAATAGTATATATTTGTTGCGGCGTGCAACCCGATCCCACTAATCCTCCATTATTCCTCCTTAAAAGTTACAATAAGAGTAACTAGTATATATATCACCATATCAGTGACAACATGATCATTCACCCTTATTACTCCTTGTTGCACGTTCCTTGTTGCGGCGTGCAACCCGATCCCACCAGTCCACTCTTATTATTCCTTAATATATATCACCCTTATTCCTCCTGTTGCGGCGTGCAACCCGATCCCACCTGTCCACCCTTATTACTCCTTGTTGCGGCGTGCAACCCGATCCCACCAGACAATATCAATTCTCACTTATTCCTCCTCAACATATCAACAACCAGACATAGTTCAAAATCAACAACAACAACAACAATTCAACAACCCAATCACAAGGATCTCTACCACCAAGAGTATGAGTACACGGCAATAAGAGAATCACGAAAAAACCAAAAAGCACAACAACCTTTACAAAACAACAAGACATATAAGGCACGTGATAACTACACCGGCAACCACAACACTTGGGACACATAGCATGTATGCACGGGGTCATAGGGGAATTCACAATTAAGAAATAACAAAATAATAAGGAGGACAATCACTTCAATTAAGGCAATTAAGGGTCGAGTAACAAGTAAGGATTAGAGGAAAGCTAACAACATCGAATGGAGCATATAGAGGTAAAATAAGCACTTAGGAAACTCAATCATATCGGAAAGCTTCCCACTTAATGAACATAAGGATATAAGAACCCTAAAGACAAATTCTCCACAAATAAGTCCGAGCACACACTCGTCACCTCGCGTGCACGGACTACAATTAGCATAGAAGACTCAAATCCTAGGGGGGAGTCCCCCACACAAGGTTAGGCAAGATACTTACCTCAATCCGGCCAATTCAATACTCGATTTAGCTTTTTCCTTTACCAATTCATCAATGCTCGACTCAATCTAGCCAAAAACGATTTGAATACATCAAACAATGCAAGAGAAAATAATTTCAATTAACAAAGCTATGATTCTTATACAATTTGCAAAAGTCAATAAAAGACACTCCCCGGGCGCACACCTCGGAACCCGACAAAACTTACAAAAACCGAATACCCATTCCAATACGAGTTCACCCATACAAAATTTATCAAATTTCGATACCATTTGGTCCTTCAAATCATCATTTTACATTTTTGAAAGATTTCATAATTTTTCCCAAAATTTTCCTTTAGATTCTTATGAATTTGATGTTAAATCTATGATATAATCACAAAATATAGTTGAAAATTGATTAAAGATACTTACCCAATGATTTGGTATGAAAATCCTCTCTCAAAATCGCCCACTCTTGGACCTAGGGTTCAAAAATATGAAAATGAAGCAAAAACTCGGAATACCCAGCTTTTAGCAGGCTGCAGATGTCGCATTTGCGACACTGGGTTCGCAAATGCGAACTTGCAAAAGCGAAGAAATCTTCGCAAATGCGAAGCCTGAAGAATCATGACATTATCGCAGTTGCAATAAATACTTCGCAAATGCGAAGAAGGGACCTTCGCAAAAGCGGCCCAAATGTTCGCAATTGCGAACTTCCATGCGCAGACCATTTTTCGCATTTGCGAGACTGGCTTCGCAAATGCGAAGCCTGCTAGTCCCAGCCATTTTCGCAAATGCGATACAATACCGCAAAAGCGGTGGTCGCAAATGCGAGATCAGACAGCAGAAAAATCAAAAATTTCTTTCCAAACACTCCGAAACGCTTCCGAAGCTCATCCGAGCCCTCGGGGCTCCAAACCAAACACCCAAACAAGTCTGAACACATAACACGAACTCACTTGCGAACACAAAAATAACCTCTAGAACCACGAATCGGATGCCAAAACGCATGAAAATCACTATGAACTTTAAGAACTTCTAGAATTGCAACCAAACGCATATCAAAGCAACTCCAAACGACACCAAATTTTGTAGGCAAGTCCCAAATGACATAGCGGAGCTTTTACAACTTTTGGAATCGCATTCCGACCTCGATAACACAAAAGTCAACTATGGGTCAAACCTCTCCATTTTCAAAACTTCAACTTCTTCAACTTTCGCCTAAATGCCTCAAATTACCCTATGGGTCTCCAAATCCAAACCCGAATGCACGTCTAAGTCCGAGATCACCACACGAAGCTACTGACATCATCCAAAACTCATTTCGGAGCCGTTTACTCAAAAGTCAAATTTCGGTCAATTCTCACCGCTTAAGCTTCCAAACTAGATTCCTTCTTCCAAATAGACTCCGATTCATTCGGAAAAATAGAATCCAACCATGCACGCAAGTCGATACACATAATATGAAGCTACTCATGATCTCAAACTGCTGAACCGGACGAAATTGCTCAAAACGACCAGTCGGGTCGTTTACATTGGCATGCATAGTTATGTGTATGAGCTTTTGAGCATGTTTACCTTCAGATGAGAGACACATTATTTTAAGATGATTTAGAACATGGCCCCGTCTACCTTGATTGGTATTATCAGCTTGCAGGTAGGCCTCATCGGCCCATGTTGAGGGATACCACTCCACAGTTTACGATTACAAAGTGGTACGCTCGGGCCGAGTATGGCACCGGGTCCTCCCCAGGTTTGGGACGTGATAAAAAATAATCGAAATTAAACCAATTTTTCGTGCAAAGATAAAATCTGAACAAAAACACCCATAAAATCGGGAAAAAATTCCGCATAATATGCTGGAGTCGAATTTTTTTTTACCTATGAGATTTCAGCATAATGTGTTGAACTTCCAACATAATATGATGGAAGTTTATATGCAGGAGCTCCAAAATCTAGCATATTATGCTGGAATTTTCCGTGTTTCAGCTAAAATAGTGGCTATTTTTCAATGATTTTGTAAAGACTGACTATTTTTCAATTACCAATACGAAAACTGGCTAACCCATGCTATTTTTACCTTTATCATAGCACTTCAATTCTTATTGACAATTATTTTACTCATGTTATGAAATAATAAAAGAAGAAGAAGAGTATTATAGAGAAAAGTAGAGAAAGAATTATTATTGATATGGGATGAATTACAATGGAATAAAACCTCTTTATTTATAGGGAGAGAGTGACTTAGACACCAAGCAATGAATCCTAGAATCTCTCTAAATATAGACATTCACCATAAATAAAATTCTATTTATAACACTCCCCATTGAATGTCTATTCAACAGATAATGTGCCTCGTTAAAACCTTAACTATAATAAAACCCAGTGGGAAAAAATTGTAGAGAAGGAAAAAGAGTACACATATCTACAATATGCCTTTTGGTTGCCTCGTTAAAAACCTTCCAAGGAAAACCCAGTGGGACAAAACCTTATAAGGGAAAAAGAGTACAACGCGTATTAACTCCCCCTGATGAGAGCATCAATTCACATCCTTGAGCATTTGCATTCCAATCTTGTGCACCATCTTCAAAAGATCTTTGGTAGAGATTTGATGAACAAATCAGCCATATTAACTTGAATGAATATATTGCACCTTGAAATCATCATTCTTGATAGAGATGAATTGTCTTCATATGATCTTGTTGGAATCGTCAGTTCAATATCTTCATATAGAGGTGAAAACTCTTGCTATCATATTATCGAAAACTAATTGCACATACCATTGACTTATATTTTCAAGTGTTTGAACTACATGTTCAAAACTACATGTCTTTCATATGAAACCAATTCTATTTGAATTGTATCTCTTCTATTTGGCCAATATTTTTGTGTCTGTATTCGACAGACTTAAGATTCTCATCTATACTTAGCACTTTCATAGATGTCGTCGACGAATATTTTATATCGGTTACAGCTTTATTTTCATAAAGACATGCCATAGGGATCTCTTCATTCATATTTTCATGTACCTGAATCTCTCCTGAGATTTTATGAAGTATTATGTCATGTGATCTTCTAGATCACTTGCCTTCTTTATTATGATCATTTTGGTCATTTGTTTATCTTCTTTATTAAGAAGTTTATTTGAAACTGATCTGTCTATACGCTTTAAGCGTACCATAGACTTTGTCCTTCTAGGACTTAATATGAGCATTTGCAATGAGAATATAGTTACTTTCTTTGGGTCAGCAAATGCGTCTGACATGCTTTGCAATATATTGCACATGAATTATCTTTTTATGAACTTCAAGTTCATAATATTTTATTTGAGAATCTAGATGTATAAATGATAATTCATTCCATGTAACTTTTTCTCAACTGTTGTATCTTGTCTTCCCCTCATGTTAGAAAAACTAACTTGTTTCCTCAATTTTAAAAATCCATCTTTGTGCGTTATGGTGTTAATCAAAATATACACCGCACATCAATAATAATGAGATGGAATTATTTGGTTCCTGACCATGAACCACTTGTGAAGGGAGAAAATAATATACTTTCGTATATAACGTATATCAAACTGATATACAAAAGTTTGTTCTCATAAGCAATAGTTTAGCTATTAAGTGGAGGCACTCAATAAATCATTTTGCCAAACCAACTGTGATGTAAACCAACTTATCAAGATTAACTTTTTGAATAGGAAATCTGGAAATTATGCTCGAAATTAAATTATTGAGCAAGTTACCTCGCACACACCAGCTAGGTTGCGGGTTAATAATAATTGCACGTGTAACCATATCATATATGCATCTTATGTGGTATACATAGCAGGTGAATGGGCCCATATTCACCTTTGATATTTCCAGCATTTATGGGATTCAATTCCAATTTCAGTTGATCTATTAATTAATAAGAACAAGCAACATAAGAGAATTCGTAAAGAACTTTCTGGTTCTTTAATATTTACCCATGTGAATTCTCTTTTATTTTTGCACATCATACTTGAATTGATATGGCTAAACCAACTATGCCAACTGAATAAATTATCAATATTGATAAACTTCAGATTTACACCATGACGTGTGCAATTATCAATAAACTCCAAGTTTATTATGATATAGGTTTTTATATCAATAAACTTCTCTTTATTGTGGCATTCTTTTGTTTGTGTAGTACAAACTGGAGAATAAAGTGGGTAGCTTTTCACATACATATTATCCCGCTACAAGTTGTAGTAATAGAAGATATTAAATCTTTCCTTTATTTATAGTCTCAATATAATCAATCGCTTTCGCGTATACTTTGAAAACTGAATAAGTTTCTTTGAGACTTACTACAACACAATACCTTATTGGTAATCAATTGTGTTTCTCCAAAATAGTAATAATTGGCTCTTCCAGAGCTCTCAATTAATTTGGTACTACCACATATTCATCAACATCCATATGGTGAATATCTCTTTTAAAGAGAAAGTTATACCATTATGGTTATGGTCAAAATTATATGCAAGTTCTGTTTCTTGCATTATCGCTGTCTTTTAATAATCACAATGCCAAAATATTTTGGCGTACAATAAGTACGTGACCAATGACCATTTATGCCATAATAATGACATTATTTTCTTATATCATCTGAAACCTCCTTCTAGAGGTGAGTGTGGTATATTCACTACCACTAGCACGTTCATGTTCTTCCAAGAATGAATATGTATTTGAAAATCAGATGTTGTCAAATTCACATCATGAATGGACTATAATCATCTATATGTGCTTTACAAAATCTCATGTCAAATCGATGACAAATATTACTTTCACATAGTGAAGGATTATTTTGAGAATCCTTATTATTCTCATTATCATAATGATGACGATTATAATTTCGTCTATTGCCACGTCCACATCTATTGATTCATGGTAATAAATTTGTCTTCTTTCAGACGCATTACATACTGCTATCACATTCTCTTAAGGGAATGAGAATGGAGCAAATTCAATGGGACGGGGTTTCAATTCTTGTGCTCACAATCATACATGACTTTGATCATGGCAAGACATAGAAATTTTACCACTTCGAGTGGTTATAGTTTCTTACTAACTCCATTAGAGTAATAATCAAAATTTATTTTCTTTGCTTGTATTTAAAATCAAAGTATAGAATATAAGAGAAAAATACGGTAAAATACTTACCTTAAATCTAGAATTTAATCATGAAGGAAGTTCATGGAATAATTGACAATGATTATGCTCAATCCCAAAGCTTCTACTCAATTGGTTAGAGTCTCGTGCTGATAACGTGTTATGAAATAATAAAAGAACAAGAAGAGTATTACAAAGAAAAGTAGAGAGAGAATTTTTATTGATATGAGATGAATTACAATGGAATAGAACCTCTCTATTTATAGGGAGAAAGTGACTTAGCCACCAAGTAATAAACTCTAGAATCTCTCTAAATATAGATATTCATCGTAAATAAAATTCTATTTATAACAAGTCACGAATTTTTTCTTTACATATTAACCTAACCCGTGAAAATTTGGCCGAGCTGGGCGGATTGAGCCGATTGGGCCTAAAATTGCCAGCTTAAGTCAAAATATGTGCCAAATTACAAAAGATTAAGAAATTTAATTAAAGTAAAGAAAAATAATGTTTGTTGTGATTTTCTCATTGAAATATATACAAAAAACTTAGCCTAATTTTAATCTAAAAACCCTTATAAGAATCTGATTCGCTTATACAGACACAAAGAAGGAAAAAAAAAAAAAAAAAAAAGCGCAATACACAATTCATTAAACTCCCACCACTCTATCGTCTATACGACCTTTGCTCATATCTCCGCGACCTCCTCGGCGGCGATCTCTCTTTTCCGGCGAATTCAAAAAACGTAAGCTTCTTCTCTACTATGTATACATCCCGATTTTTCGTTTTTTAATTTTTTTAAAACCGACTTTTAATAATTCCTCTTTGTGAATTAGGTTTTACTGATATAGATTATGAATTATGTATTGGGTTTTGATTCACTGTGGCTGCTCCCACTGTATGAAGAAAGACATCTGCTTTAATCTGTGTTATGAGTGTTACTAATTAAATTTGTCGAACACTAACAAAACAAGTAAAAGAATTATGAATAACGCTACTAAGATGAGTTTTCATTTTTAAATAACTTTCTGCTAGTTTTTTCTTGGAGCGTTATTAAAGATGAGATATCTATATTAATATTGGTAGTTTTAGCTTATTTTACCCTTTGCCATGGTTTGGTTTGTTTAATCTGTTTGTTTTTCTTTTTTGATTATTTTTTAAAAATTTGTCTGTCCCCCCCACACCCCCACATTTGTGTGCGCGCATACTTATTGATTCCAAATTGGGACGAAAGTGCTTTCAGGAATTTCAAATTGATCGATAAAAATAGTTTACTATGAATCTATGATGGATATGTTGAAGTTGAATGGATAAAGAAGATTTATGTAGCCTATTCCATCTAGTTTGGGATTGTGGGCATAGTAGATTGGTTAATCAATCTTGGATGAAGCTAGAAGAAGCCTTGGTTCTTCTTCTCAGGATAAAAAGTGTACATTATTTTTTAGATTCCTTTGGACTTAATATAGCTGAGATTCAACTCGGAGTAAACAAAAGTAATATTTGTATTTGGTCTCAACATTTGTTTTAGTTATGTACTAAGGAGAATGTGGCAGGGGTATAATTGAAATATTATACCAGAACCTTCTGGTCTTCTTTGTTGGTTAACGTAATGTGCAAATCTGTGCGAAACAAATGTTCCCTAAAGTTTTTAATTGATTGGTTTTGCTGTTACGGTGTCCCAACAATCCTTTGGCTTTTGGAATTATTAGATATGTCATTGCGTTTCTCTCTCTTTTCCTATAACATATGTTCCAGTGTTTGAGTCTGGATAATAACCTTAAGCTTGTTGTTTTTCTGGTTCACTAAACTATGACCTCTTCTTATTGCCATTCTGTCTCTGACTTCTTTCAATGTGATTTTATGCTTCTTTCTTTTCTATTTATGCTACTGTTCCAATTTCTTGCTAGTTGCTTAGTCTTTTGTGCGAAGCTTCTTAATTACTATTCTCGATGTGTTTGTTTTTTGGTCAGTTGGCTGAGCTGACTGGTGTATTGACGATCTATTTGTTCACATTTTCTAATCACTATCTTTGGTTACAACAGATAGTAAATACAATGGGGAAGAAAAAAACAGATGAGGCTGGTGTTAGCGGGAAGGCTAAGGGAAGCAGCAAAGATGGCTCCAAGGAAGGGAAAAAGGAGAAGCTTTCTGTCTCTGCCATGCTTGCCAGCATGGACCAGAAGCCTGAGAAGCCCAACAAAGGATCTTCAGGCACTGGTGCTAGTAAGCCCAAGCCTAAAGCAGCTCCAAAAGCGTCAGCTTACACTGATGGTATTGATCTTCCTCCCTCTGATGATGAGGAAGATGTGCTTCTCCCTGAAGAAGAGGAAGAACTGAGAAGGCATAGAAGGAATGAAACAGGTCCACTTGATACCTCCATAAGTTATAAAGAGCTGAAGAAACGCGAAAAGAAGGACGTGCTTGCTTTTCAGGCAGCTGAGGTGGCCAAAAAGGAGGCACTTAGGGATGATCATGATGCTTTTACTGTTGTTATCGGTAGCAGGGCGTCTGTTCTTGAAGGTCAAGATGATGCTGATGCAAATGTCAAGGATATAACTATAGAGAATTTCTCTGTAGCAGCTCGTGGAAAGGAACTTTTAAAGAACACATCAGTTAAGATATCTCATGGGAAGAGATATGGTTTAGTTGGTCCCAATGGAAAGGGCAAGTCCACCCTACTAAAGCTCCTTGCTTGGAGGAAAATTCCAGTACCAAAAAACATTGATGTACTTTTGGTTGAACAAGAGATAGTTGGCGATGATAGGACTGCCCTTGAAGCTGTTGTTTCAGCTAACGAGGAACTCATCAAGCTCAGAGAAGAGGCTGCATCTTTACAGAATGCTGCTGCATCTGTTGGTGAGAATGAAGATGATGCTGATGGGGATGATGACGTTGGAGAAAAACTTTCTGAACTGTATGAAAGGTTGCAGCTGATGGGATCAGATGCTGCTGAGGCCCAAGCATCGAAAATTCTTGCTGGACTGGGTTTCACTAAGGAAATGCAGGTTCGTGCTACCCGGTCTTTTAGTGGTGGTTGGAGAATGAGAATTTCTCTAGCACGGGCTCTTTTTGTTCAGCCTACTCTATTGCTGTTGGATGAACCTACTAATCATCTTGACCTTCGGGCTGTACTATGGTTAGAGGAGTACCTGTGCAGATGGAAGAAAACTCTGGTTGTTGTTTCACATGATCGAGACTTTCTGAACACTGTTTGCAATGAGATTATTCATCTCCATGACATGAAACTGCACTTCTATCGGGGTAACTTTGATGGTTTTGAAAGTGGATATGAACAACGTCGCAAAGAGATGAACAAGAAGTTTGAGATTTATGATAAGCAGTTAAAAGCTGCCAAGAGATCTGGAAATCGAGCACAACAGGAGAAGGTAAAAGACCGAGCCAAATTTGTAGCTGCCAAAGAATCAAAGAAAAAGGGCAAGGATAGGGTTGATGAAGATGAAACTCCACCTGAAGCCCCTCAGAAGTGGAGGGACTACACCGTTGAGTTCCACTTCCCCGAGCCTACTGAACTGACACCTCCACTTCTTCAGCTAATTGAGGTCAGCTTCAGTTACCCTAATCGACCAGACTTTAGGCTCTCTGATGTTGATGTTGGAATTGATATGGGGACCCGAGTCGCTATTGTTGGGCCCAATGGAGCAGGGAAATCGACTTTGCTCAACCTCCTCGCAGGTGATTTAGTTCCTTCAGAGGGTGAAGTCCGCAGGAGTCAAAAGTTGAGGATTGGACGGTACTCTCAGCATTTTGTTGATCTTCTCACAATGGATGAAACACCTGTCCAGTACCTTCTTCGTCTTCATCCAGATCAGGAGGGACCTAGTAAGCAAGAAGCTGTCCGTGCAAAGCTCGGAAAATTTGGACTTCCCAGCCATAACCATCTAACCCCCATTTTAAAGTTGTCTGGAGGACAAAAAGCTAGAGTTGTGTTCACATCTATTTCCATGTCGAAGCCTCACATCTTGCTATTAGATGAGCCAACAAACCATTTGGATATGCAGAGTATTGATGCTTTGGCAGATGCACTTGATGAATTCACAGGTGGAGTTGTGTTAGTCAGTCACGACTCTAGGCTCATATCGAGGGTTTGTGACGATGAAGAAAGAAGTGAAATTTGGGTAGTTGAGAATGGAACTGTTGAAAAGTTCCCTGGTACATTTGATGAGTACAAGGAAGAACTTGTAAGGGAAATCAGGGAAGAGGTTGATGATTGATGTTGCAACCGGTTTATTCTACTGTGATATCTTGAGTTCTTTGTTCATTTTTTTGAACCTTTTCTTTTCGACTTCATATTGAGGGAGTGTAATCTTCTGTTGCGGATATAGAAGAACATAGCGACTAAGTTATATGTACTGTGTCATATTCTATCTATTTCTTTTTATGGTTTGCCTCACAGGCAATAATGTCAGGAACATTGATTTTTGCTTCTTATTCAATCTGTTTTTCCTCTTGGTCTTAGGTCTGTCAGATTTGCCTCAATTTGCATCTTCAACTTGCACTAATATGTATGCTGTTTTGTTTCTATGGATCCGAGGACAGGTTTTATAATCTCACTTTCTAGTTTTGTAACATGAATGATATTATACTGGAATTACTGGAGTATGAACATATGATCTTTGTTTGTACCTACTGTTTTTCTAAAATCTGCAATTTAAGATTTTCGTACTCCATTTTTTTTTTAAGGTAGAGGTTTCATTAGATAAAGTACCAAGATGGTACACAAAAGTACATGAAAGAAGGCTCAAATAGCCAGTTACAATAACTTTCCAAGCATCTCAATAAAGTCCAAATATGATCTACATTCTCCAAAATACTACCCTTTCACCAGAAATACAAATTATGTGGACATTTGTTCTTAATCCTAGAGATATATGTCTTCTTTGTCCTTCAAAACATCTCTTATTTCTTTCCGGCCAAAAAGTCCAAAAGATGCATAACGGAATAGTTCTCCAAAATTGCTGCTGTCTTTTAGCTATTCTTTGGCTCTGCCAGCTCACCAACAAACTCCGAACACTGTGAGGCATTACCCAGGACACTCCACAAATATTCAGGATTAGATCTCAGCACTGCCTTGAGACTTCACAATCAGAAATAAAGACATCAAGTAAGTTGGAACTCCATCTACTACACTATTATTAGAGTGAGTCTGCCCCCAAAGGACAGATATTGTTTCTCCCATGAAACCATCTTTTCTGCACATTTATTGAGAACTCCTTGCCAGATCCTCTCGTCATTCTTTGTTACTACTTGTTGTCTATCGAAAACAGCATGTCTACCTTTCGCAAGGTAGGGGTAAGGTGTGCATACACTACTGGGTTTATTATTTTTGTTGTAAATGGCGGCCTAAATTTACAGTGGGAAATTCTCCACTTTACATCCCATTATATATGCAATTTCTCCAACACTTGCTCTGTATTTATGCTGAATATACTACTTTTTTCTAAATTAACTTTCAAGCCAGTTAAAACTTCAAAACTCAACAATATCCCTGTGAGATATAGAAACTGTTGTTTCTCAGCTTCACACAAATGTAAAGTATCATCAGCATATAAGATATGTGATATGACCAAGTTTTCCTCACCAATCTTTCCAACATTTAAGCCTTTAATCCATCCAAAATCTTCAGCTCTTCTCACCAAAATTAATTTGTCTCAGAACATTCAGCAAACATGGCCAATTTACACGGTCATAGGCTTTCTCATGATCAAGCTTGCAAGCCACACCCCTGCCTCCTCTTTTGAACAAGTATTCCACACATTCATTGGCCACCAAAGCAGCATCACCTATTTGTCTACCCTTTATGAAAGCATTCTGATGGCTAAAATTAGTTTATCAATCACCAACTCGAGCCTTTCTGTCAACACCTTAGCAATTATCTTATTAATTCTTCCCAAAAGGCTAATAGGTTTAAAGTCTTTTTATCTCCTTTGCTCCCTTTTTCTTAGGTATTCAATGTAATGAGAGTAGAATTAAAACTGTTTGCAAATGTACCTTCTTGATTTAAAAAAAAAAAAAAAAAAAAAAAAAAAAAAAAAAAAAAAAAAAAAAACTCTACTGTATCTCAGACATCGTTCTTCACTGTATTCCAATATTTATGAAAGAATCTGGCTAGGCTATTAGGCACCTTTGGTCTAGGCTTTCTCCGGCTATCCAGAAGTCTGAAGTTCCGTCTACAGAAGGTCTAATTCTGAGCCAAAGCTCTATTTATTGTCCTATTCCCTTTCCCGACCAAAGTCACTAAGGAGGGGTCGGGGCGGACTGCAATTCGTCTGAGCTTAGTCTTCTCTTCTGAGACGATTGGAGGCTGGGGAAAACCATCCAGGCCAGGTGCCTTGTCCCCTTTGCAGAGTTTAAGTACCTTCTCTACGTCTTCCATAGTGAATGGTCTCTAGGCCAGTGTCTTTCTTCATTAGACAATTTGTTCAAGTTCTCATCTCTCCACAGTCCTAGAGGTGGCAAAATGGTTAAAAGAAAACAGTTTTCCACCCATATTATCCATCAAAAAATGGGTTGGATAATGAACCATTTAAAAACGGGTCGAATATGGATAAAGAACCATATTATCAACTTAGAAAATGGTTAACCAAATGGATAACCAATGGATAACTAATGTGTTTAACTTTTACATTAGTAAAGCCTCAAATTGGAGTTCCTTAAGTTTGGAAGATTAGGAATTCTCTCATAAGCGATCATATTTAAGAAGCCATGGATATCCATATTATCCGCCGGATAAACCCGTTTTTTATCTGTCTCAAATACGGGTGGGGTCGGATAATTTATCCGTTTCTTTAAACTACCCGTTTTGACCCACTCATATCCGGCCTGACCCGCCCGTTTGCCACCCCTACTCCACACTAATCTCCAAGCTTCAGTTTCTGTGAAAAGTTTCTCATAAAATCCCAAGATATGATCTCTTATAATCTTCTCATCTTCCACTAACTCCCTATCAATCACTAATCTGTCTCTTATACTTTTTATGAGCATTAGCTTGTTTGTGAAAGAACTTTGTATGTCTATCACCTTGTTGGATTCATAGACATCTAGATTTTTGTCATTAGGAAATTTCCTCAGAATAAAAGATTTCCTCAAGCTCTTTTTTAAAAGAACTCCTTTCTGCCACCATTTGCTCTTCATTCTGATTAAATAGACCACCATGATCCAACTCTTCTAGTCTTGAGAGTGCCTCATTTTTTTGTTTCCTCCAGATTTCCGAACACTTATTTATTCCACCTTTTAATGCCGTTTTTCAGCAACATCAACTTCTTGCTAAGACAGCATCAGGCTTGCATTGAATATTGTATGATTTCCACTAGTTATCAACCATGTATGCAAATTGCGCGTGTTCAAACCACATATTCTCAAATTTGAAATATCCTTTTCCCTTAATCCAGTCAACACATTCCAACAGAATAGGGCAGTGATCTGAAGTCGGTCTAGGAAGGACTTTTTGCTTAATCAACTTAAACTGCTCATCCCACCCTTCTGATATTAAGAATCTTACCAACCTCGAGGCACAATGGTTACTTTCTCCTTTAAACCATGTGAAAGTATCCCCATGAAGTGGTAAATCAATCAATGCTAATTCATGAATAACCTTAGAAAATTCTCTCATTGATCTTGTATTTCTTTCGCCTTCTCGTACTCCACTACTTACAGGAAAGAATTGTTGTTATTGTCCTTACAGGCATTGGTTGCAGTCACAGGACAAGAGCCTTATCTTGTTGCAATCGGGCTTGTAGGAGGTATTCATTGTTGCTATCTGTTATGGGAAAAAGAAAAGGAACAAAAATATAAAGTAACTCCTAGTTGATATTAAAGAGAATGTGAACCACTAGAGTTGCAAACCACACCTTTCTACTTCCTGTGTCTCGAGTGTCGGATTCATAGTATGCTGCTGTTGTTCATAAATTGGTAACCTGTCCAAATGATTCTTTTTTCTTTCTTTTTGTTGCTAGAATGGCTTAGTTCAGTATTATATTTTTGTCTGGCTTGAAAATCCAGTTGTATTGACATCTTGAATACACACTAGTGTTTGGATTCATGCTAAAGATCACTTTGGAATATTTTGATAAAAAGGTGAGTCATTAGTTTGGTGTTTTTAGACATAGAGCCCGTTTGACTTAGCTGATTTAGAGTAGCTGATAAGCATTAGGTGCTGAAAAGCAATTTTAAGTGCTGAAGCTGATTTAAAAAATAAACAGCTATGTGTTTGGATAAGAGTGCTGAAATTAATACTATGCAGCTAAAGAACTAAGTATACGAAGAGTTTTGTTTTAAAAAGAAGTATTTTAGGGATAGAATAGTAAATATTTTGGTCAAACTTAAAGTGCTTATAAGCTGAAATTTGATAAGTTGGGGGAGACCAACTTATGGCTTTTGGCTTATTTTTAGCTTATAAGCACTTGACTTATAAGCACTTTTCATTTTACCAAACGCGTAGATAAGCCAAAAAGTGCTTATAAGCCAGTTTGACCAGCTTATAAGCTTAGCCAAACACCCTCATAATCACGTCATTTAATGATGTAGAAGTCATATTGGGCTTTTTAATATGGGTATCGTGGTAAATTATGCACTTCATTTATTATTTCTTAAGAGGTGTGCAAAGTCTATAGTGGACAAGTAAAAGTGAACGGAGAGAGTACTTAGTTAGTTTGGTGAGGCATATTTGTGTGGTTATTAAAGCTAAAGGGCGTCATTGTTAGTATGTCTGAAACTCAGGACATGTTGCTCTAGAAATTCAGCAAAACGAACTTACACTTGACTAATTTAAATTGTTATTTTGTGGCTTGAATTATTTCCTTGTATTTTTAGGAAACTCATAATCCTTATAGGTTTGGGAAAACCCATTGTCCAAATAGATTTGGGAAAGGAAAACCTATAGTCCTTGTCAAGTTGGGAAATCATTCTCTTATAAATTTGGGACTATTTGGGATCTATGTATAGAGGTTATAGTTGGGGATTCTATAGATTGTATTGTGCTTTTCTTATTATTCATAGTGGAAAACTCTCTCTGCTTCTGCCTCGAGGATTAGGCTTAGCCGAACTTCATTAAATCCTTGTGTTGATTTTTCTTCTCTATTTGCTTTGTGTGTGATTGTGTGCTAGTTAACCCACGATCTTCCGCAACAATTGGTATCAGAGCAAGTTTCGGGTTTCTATATATAATCTAGCATTAGGATGTCTTTATCATCTTCAACAAAGTACAAATTAGAGAAATTTGACGGGAGTTCTAGTTTCAGTCTATGGAAGATTATGATGAAATCATTCGTGATGTTACAAGGGTTATGGAAGGCAATTGATGAGGATTTTCCTGAAGAGATGACAGAGACAAAGAAGGAAGACCTGAAGGAGAGGACTTTGAGTGCGATCTTTATGAGCATTACAGATAGCGTTCTTCGGAAAATTGCTGAAGAAACTTCTGCAGCAATGGCATGGAAGAAGCTGGAAGATCTATATTCTAATAAATTGCTGAGAAACCGCCTCTACCTGGAAAAGAGGTTATACAATCTCTGTATGAACGAAGGCACACCTGTTAAAACTCACCTTGATGAGTTTAATATAATATAATAGACCTCAAGAACGTGGATATCAAAATTGAGAGTGAGGATCAGGCTTGATTGTGTTATGTTCTTTACCACCTTCTTATGATACTTTGCTGATACGCTGCTATATGAGAAAGACAGCATTTCACTGAAAGATGTTAGTAATGCATTAAAATCTAATGAGTTGAAAAAGAGCTTTCCAGACAGCAGAATTGAGGGTGAGGGTCTTGTGATTAGAGGAAGAACACAACAAAAGGACTTTAACAGGAGAACGCCAACCGCCAGATCAAAGTCTAGAGTAAGGAAGCAAAATTGTTATGAGTACGGAGAGCAAGGTCACTACAAAAGAGATTGTCCTAAGCTGAAGGAGAAAAGAGGGAAGTAGAAAATAGATAATTCGACAAATGTTGTTGACACTAGCAATAATTCCGATGATAGTGATTATGTAGGGGAAGTCTGTGCCGCGAGTTCTAGTCATGAGCAAAATTCATGGGTTCTTAATTCTGGTGCTACTTTCTACATGTGTCCACACAAAAATTGGTTTGCAACTTACAAGCAGATAAGTGACACTGTCTACATGGAAGATAATAATCCATTACCAGTAGAAGGGATTGGTAACATCAGATTGAGAATGTTCGATGAAATTATCAGAAACATTGAGTGTTGGCATGCTCCTCGGATAAAGAGAAAATTTGATTTATCTTTCAACTTTGGATGATCAAGGGTATAAGTTTCATTTCGAGAATGGAATACTTAAAGTGTACAAAGGCTCCATGGTACTCATGAAGGATAAACTGCATTATAAATTGTATCATCTTCAGGCCAGTATAGTTGAAGGGGAAGCTGCTGTAGCTTCTGGAAAAAGTGATCTGAATCAGTCTCAGTTGTGGCACTTGCGACTTGGTCATATGAGTGATAAGGGATTGTCTTTGTTGAGTAAGTAGAATTTGCTGAATGGGTACCAAAATCAAGTTTTGAATTTTTGTGAGCATTGCGTGTTTGGTAAACAGACAAAGGTAAAGTTCAGCAAGAAGGCCGAGCACAAGATCAGAGACAAGTTAGATTATATACATTCAGACTTGTGAGGTCCAAGTAGAGTTTCTTCCAAGAGTGGTGCCAAGTATTTTATGACTTTGATTGATGATTACTCAAGGATGGTGTGGGTGTATTCTTTGAAAACAAAAGATGAGGAATTTCTGACATTTGTGAAATGGAAGACGATGGCTGAGAGGCAGACGGAAAGAACAGTTAAGCGTCTTCGAAATGAAAATGGGTTGAATTTTGCAATTCTGAGTTCGATAATTTCTGCAGCAGAGAGGGCATAGTGAGACACCGCACTTGTGTCGGGACACCACAACAAAATGGTATTGCAGAACATATGAACAGAACGCTTTGTGATAGGGCACACACCATGCTTTCACATTCATGTGTTAGCAAGGATTTTTGGGCTGAATCAATCAATACAGCTTGTTATTTGGTCAACAGATCTCCATCCACAGCTATTGAGTTCAAAACTCCTTTTGAGGTATGGTCCGGTTCGCCCGTTGATTATTCAAATTTAAGGATATTTGGTTGTCCTGCTTATGCTCATGTAAGGGATGGAAAACTTGAGCCGAGGGCAAAGAAGTGCATATTTCTAGGGTATGCAATTGGAGTGAAAGGTTATAGGTTGTGGTGCACAGATCAAAAGACTCCAGGGCTAATTTTCAATATGGATATAACATTCAATGAATCTACGTCATTGGACAGTCAGAGGGAGAAGGCAATAGCAGAAGCAGATCGTGGTGTCAGTGAGAGCATAGAGCTAGAAACTGAATCTCTACTAGCTCAGCCCAGTAGTTCTAAAATAGACGAAGTGGAGAAGGTGCAAAATATTGATCAAGATGATATTTTTGATGCACCTGCGCAACAACCATATAGCATTGCAACAGGCAGAGAGAAGAGTGTGATCAACCGACCGCAAAGATTTGCAGACATAGTTGATGAGAATCTTCTCGGATATATGAATCCTGTGGAATTTGCTTTGGTAGTTGCAGAGACCGTTGATGCGTTTGAGTGTTATAGCTATCCAGAAGCTATTCCGGGTACAGAACCAAATCGGCGAATTAGTGCTATGGCTGAAGAGATTAAGTCTCTTAACTAGTTTAGGCGTTGCCTAGACTTGGTTGATGTGTGCGGCAATGGGTAGAGCCCTCACGAGGGCTGAGAGCAAGGTAGAGAGACGTTGTTCCTGTTAATAAAGAGAATTCAAGCCAAGGGGAAGATTTGTTATTTTGTGGCTTGAATTATTTCCTTCTATTTTTAGGAACCCATAATCCCTACAGGTTTGGGAAAACTCATTGTCCTAATAGATTTGGGAAAGAAAAACCTCTAGTCCTTGTCAAATTGGGAAACCTTTCTCTTATAGGTTTGGGACTATTTGAGATCTATATATAGGGGTTGTAATTGAGTATTCTATAGATTGTATTGTGCTTTTCTTCTCATTCATAATGGAAAACTCTCTCTGCTTTTGCCCCGAGGATTAGGCTTAGTCGAACCCTGTTAAATCCGTGTGTTGATTTTTCTTCTCTATTTGCTTTGTGTGTGATTGTGTGCTAGTTAACCCACGATCTTCCGCAAGATAAATAGTTAGTTGTTTTTGTTCTTTGGCATTTGTTGTGGTTCCAGTTGTGTGATTCACCTTATAATTCCTATATCCATCTCATTTATATTTGCATTCTAACGGCTAAGAATAATGTGTTTCTTCACTGTCTCAATCCATATAACTATCTTTTTTTATCTTGGAATGTCTTGAAATGTTGGGCACCTTTCAATTATTTTATACAGTTTTCTCAAATTGCAAGAATTTAAATGAATTTAACTAATCAAAAGTTAGTCTTTGATGAAATATTTTTTCTGCCATTTTAGCTGTTTTATAGGTATTTTAATATTTTTTTTCAACTTTGCTGGCATAATACAAAATTCAAATAAGCATCTTGAACTGCTATTTCAATTAAATCATGTCATACATTAATGGGATGAAGGCGGAATTACTATAAATTTCATCGAAAAGTTGATTTTTAGTTGACTAAAAGGCAGCCCGGTGCACTAAGCTGCCGCTATGCGCGGGGTCCGGAGAAGGACCGGACCACAAGGGTCTATCGTACACAGCCCAATTTAACATGACAATTATCTCATTAGTGGGACAGAGAATGTGGTGATACTAGTAGTGTACAGGTCCATATTGTCTTTTCTTGTTCATGCTTGAAACTAGGAGTGGCAAACGGGCGGTTCGGATCGAAAACGGGTAATGAAAAAATGGACAAACTATCCGACCCGACCCATATTTAATATGGATAAAAATGGTTTACCCATATTTCCATGACTTCTTGCATATGTTCACTTTTGGGAGAAGTCTTAGTCTCCCTAACTTGAGTAATCCCCAATTTGAGGCTTTACAAATGTAAAAGTTAGACCCATTGATTATCCATTGGTTACCCATTGGTTACCCATTGGTTATCCATTTTCTAAATGGATAATATGGTTCTTATCCATATTTGACCCGTTTTTAAAAAGTTTATTATCCAACCCATTTTTTAGTAGATAATATGGGTGGTTAACTGTTTTCTTTTAACCATTTTGCCACCCCTACTTGAAACTGTTGAAATTGCCTTTCTGTATCAGTAGTACTAGTTTTAAGAAACAATTACACTGCATATCACCCGACCCAGTTCTATAACCATAAAGAGCCCATATTTTGGGATCTTACACGCTGATGCCCATATTGTATATATCTTGAAATAAAAGTTTCAATGTTTAACCCAAACAATCTTCACTCATCTCTTCTACATTTTCTCCTCTTTTTCTCTCCACTCCAGCGGCCACCTCTCCTAAGTTTGTTATGAAGTTAAGATTTTGATATCCAAACCAAAAATTAGTTTGAGGGAGTTAGAAGCTTTTCAGATTTGAACATTTATGACAGAATCATGCTCAAATTCGAGTGGGTGCTATTGAAATTAATTGATAATAGTCCAAGAAGCTTCAACCTAGAGATTTGGTTCAGTTGGACTACTTTGCAACTCTTTGAGAACGAATTTGGTGAGGTAAATTGGGAAAAGAACTGGGTTCTTGATTTTTGTTGAAATTTCTTCAAGATTGAAATTTTGGACTGAAAAAGCCGAACTGGATTCTTGATTTTTGTTGAAATTTCTTCAAGATTGAAGTTCTGGACTGAGATTTTAAGCTTATTCCAATTTATGCAGTTTTTTAATAGACCTGAGGAAGATGTATTTTGGTGGAAAAATCACATGGGTGTTGATTAATATCGGTGAAATTATTTGGGTGACGCTAAAAATATTGAAAAAGCTTTTAGTTACTTGAATCTAGAGTATTGGGTTGATTGAACATGATTAACATTGGTTTTGAGAATCATACCAGTTGAAAAAGAAAATTGAAGGTGAAATTTAGTTTTCGTATACAACATTATACATCATTATTCAATATTATACAGCATTATACAAAATTATAATAAGTGTATAATATTGTATAATGTTGTATATTAGGTGTGTAAATAGTGTTATACAACATTACTCTTTCTATTCGCGATTTCTGTTCGACTTTGGTGCAGTGGTCTTTCTCTTTGAAGTAAGTTCCTGTTTCACATGTGCAGTTAAAGCTAATTTTGCTTTTTTGTGTTGGTGAAATACTGGAATACATTATTATATATTCCATATACGAGTTTATACTAAGTTATACATTTTTATACATGTACAACATATGTGGACTTAAAAATGAAATCAAATTTTTTCTTACTTTTTCTCGAACAAGATGTATAAAGTCAATTTTTTTTTTAATTTCTCTGCCAAATTGCGAATTTGTAACAATTTTTTTCAATTATTATTTTTTATTTCTTTTGTTTCTGTTATTTAGAACTTGGGACAGAAGAAAATTTAAATTTTTTTCAAGTTGCATTATAGTTGGTTTGCATTGTTGTAGTTGCAATAGGAATGTATATGATCGATTTAAGTTGGTTGTGTGCAAAGAATAAAAAATCACATAGAGATTTGTAAAGTTATATCCAGATGATGATGTCATATTGTGAAACTTTCATGGGCTATATGGATGAAAACTTAAAATAATGGCTATGCAGATGAAAAGCACCTACACGGATTGTATTTTTATGAAATTATCCCTAGTTTTAATCTCGTATTTCCTTATGTCTAGATTTCTATTACTACTTGAGAGTCCTTCTGCTTCGGTTTTCTTATTATCTTATCGTAGTTACTGCTTCTCTCGACATGTCTTCTTCGCTATCGTATTCCTTTTATTATGCTACGTTTTTGCTTTCCTTGAGCTGAGGGTCTATCGGAAACAGCCTCTCTATCCGCACAAGGTAGGGGTAAGGTTTGCATACACAATATCCTCCCCAGACTCCACTTGTGGGATTATATGGAGTATGTTGTTGTTGTTTGTTGCTTGAAACTGTTGAAAGATGTATTAGTTCAGACTTCAGAATAGGAGTTTGATATTCTCTGTTTGATGCGTACTTATATTGCTGAGTTGCTGCAGGATATTCTCTGGAGTACCGGAAGAGGTTGCGACTGCAGTCTAAGCAGTATCTACCTCTAGTTTAAAGAATATTTGTCCAATCTTGTGGTGGCTCTAATGTATGTCAAAGTTTGCTATCATCCCCCGGAAATAGCGGACAAAGAATCTGCTATTTCATATATGTTTAAGTGGAGAAGTAAATATGTTTAATAATAGGATTTTATATCTGATATTGCCTTTCATAGTTCTCAAAGAGTGTATGTGTAGAACAAGCACAGCTGCACAATTGTTATTTAAATGGTGGAAATGTGTTGAAAGTTATTTTCTTTTGCAAAAAGCAGAGTTTCTGTGTTTTGGATCCAAAATCAGCTCTGCTCTTTCTGTTTTCTTCTTTCATTGTTGTTCATCTGACAGTGCCAAATATAATAACTATCAAAGGGAACATTTTTCACTGCTAAACTTTGGTACATTTTGATTCATTTGGGACGATATGACTTTGTCGTCTGTATCAAGGATCACTTCTGTTTCCGTTCAAAAACACCCAAAATTTTGTCGTAGAATTCTATCACTAACATTATTCTAGTCAACATTCACAAATTTCAGTATTTGGGTAGCTTCAAAATCACAACAAGAGTAGGAAATGGAGGAAAAAAATACAGAAAACAAGTTACCTCTTGAAAGTAAACTAGTACATAGAAACTTTACAGTTATCAGGCCCTCAGCTTTCCCTTCAGTCTTGAACAACAGATTCTTGATATCATATCAAGCCAACTCACCATGTCCGCTAAGAATGTGAAATAGGCATTCCTCCAAGAAGGGTTGACAATTAAACAGCCCAAGATTCCCCAAAATGCAAGAAAGAAACCAAACACCATTGATATATAAAACTCCATAGATGGAAACTCCACATCCTCACCATGTTCTTGAGGATTCATGTTGCTACTATGATCAATATGGGGACTAGGAGGAGCATATCCGGGACATTCTTGAAGAGGAGGACCGCAGAGTTGAGCGTTACCACTGTAGGATGATGTCTCAAAAGTTTGGAGTTGAGTGCTTGATGGAATTCTCCCTGATAAGTGGTTGTTTGACAAGTCCAATACACCAATAAAAGTCAAGTTAGCAAGGCCTTTAGGAATCACACCGGAAAGCTGGTTTCTTGACATGTCAAGTGACTCCAACATCATCATTTGACCTATTCCTTCAATGATACTTCCATTCAGATCATTTCTTGAAAGGTTCAAAGATTTCAATCCTCTCATTTCAGCGATTTCTTTAGGGATACCTCCAACCAACTTGTTACTTGAAAGATCAATAGTCTTCAGATATGTTAAAGGATTCTTGTACTCAGCCTCCTGGTTTTTCCATTGAACCAATAAATTGCCTAGGTACGAGTAGGGTCGAGGATATTTGCCATAGAAACCTTGAACTTCAAATCCCATTGGCTCACCCAAACCATTTTCTTGATGCAGTAAGGTAAAATTATTGAAGCATTGTGGAATTTTCCCAGATAATCCATTTGCTGAAAGGTCCAGTATCTGAAGAAACTGAAGCTGACAAATGATCGATGGAATGCTGCCATAGAATTTGTTGATCCGCAGGCTTAGAATGCGCAAGTTGAGTAGGTCAATCCCTATCCATGCTGGGATTCTTCCTGTCAGCTTATTCCCTCCAAGATCCAAGATTTGCAACGACTGACATTGTGAAAAAGAAGGCAACATTCCACTAAAACTGTTCTGGCGCATGTATAACGCCTTTAAATTTGTCAAGGAGCCTAATGACTCTGGAAGTTTTCCAGAGAAATTGTTATAGGCTAGATTAAGAACAGCTAGATTAGTCGCATTCATCCAACAATCAGGAAGCTCTCCTGAGAATTGGTTGTGTGATAGGTCAAGGGAAGTGGCTCCTGTTGTACTCTTACAAATGGAAGAGATGGATCCGAAAAACTGATTTTTGTGCAGGTAAAATATTTGCACATTGGTCGGAACTAATGGCAAAGGTCCTGAAAAGTTGTTAGAGCTTAAATCTATAACCATGTAATCATATGTATTCTCTATTAAGTCAGACACTCTTCCACTGATTTGGTTGTTGGAGAGATTCAAAATCTTTATATCGGGAGGTAAACCTGAGAACCAACTTGGAAGCGTGTCTGAAATATTTGCAAGAGAGATATCAAGAACAGTATAGTTGTTTTGACTTTGAAGCCACTTGGGGAAAGAAGGTCCCAAATTGCAAGATGGAAGGCTTATAACTTGAAGCTGAAAAGGAGGAAGCCAACCGAAGCTCGTCTTCAAAGCCAACGAGTTGAACGATAAGTCCAAATCCACTAAACTGGAGAGGTTTGAAAGGTGGGACTCAGTGATTGTACCCTTCAGGACATTGTAAGAGGCATCAAAACTTTCCAGGTTCGATAGTTGCCCCATGCTTTCTGGTAATCCTTCCAGCCTATTGGACGAGACGTCCAAAATTTTAAGCTGTGAAAGTTTTCCAATACCTTGTGGTATCCTCCCATTGAAGTGATTAGATCCGAGATGCAACTCTCTCAATGATGGAAACAATGCTAAATCTGGTAATGGCCCTCTCATTTGGTTATCAGACAAGTCTAGATACTCAAGGCTCGAAACTTGTCCAAATCTTTCCATGAAAAAACCATTCAGAACATTTTTCTGCAGGTATAATCTTTTTAAGGCTGAAAATCTTGTGACATTAACCAATGAACCAAACATTGAGTTGTCATTCAACCCCAAAACCTCAAGTGTTTTCCTACTGCCTGATAACCTGAGAAACAACTCAGGAAGCCATTGGTATGTCCGAGTGTTAGACATGTCCAGATAACGTAAACGTGTCAAATTGCCAAAAGAACTTGGAATCCCACCTTTAAGATTAAGCTCATTTGCAAGATTAAGATGTTCAAGATACATCAAGTTCCCAAATCGATCATCAATTTGACCGTCGAGCTGATTATTGGAGAGGTCTATGCTAGTTAAGCTTGTGCTAAAATTGAATAACCAGCTATATTTAGCTGAAGAAGAAAACTCATTACAACATAAATGAAGAACAGAAAGAGAGATCAAAGAAGAATTGGCTATTTCAGCAGGAGATGGAACTAATTTAGAGAGTCCACAAAGACTCAAGTCAAGTTCTTTCAATAAAGGGAGCTTAGTTATCTTTTGAAACCAATTCTTTACTTGGAAGTCACTACCACCTAGACTCAATAACTCTAGAGAAGTGAGATGAGAAAGCCATCTAAGGTCCTTTACTATAAGATTATTATATCCAAGATCAAGAATCCTCAATGAAGTTAGATTCTTGAACTGTGTAGGAATTAAACCAGAAAAAAAGGAAGATGAGAGGTTCAAGTACTCTAGTCTCTTAAAGGAGCATATGAATCTTGGTATTTCACTTCTTTCAAATTCATTCATACTAAGGTCCAAGAAATTCAAATACTCCAACTCAAGTAGAGAAGGACTAAGTTTACCTGTCAATCTTGGAGCAAAACAAGCACTAGCAGAACAAGTAAAGGCATTATGAAGATCAAGAACAATTACATGACCAGTTGTTTTGTTACATTCAATACCTTTCCATTTGCAGCATTCTTTTTTATCACCCCATGTTGATAATTGACCAAAATAATCATTAAGGTCTCTTTTGAACTCAAGAAGGGCATCTCTCTCCTTTTCTATACACACAGTCTTGTTAACTTGTGTTGAAGTTAATACAAAAGGTGCTTGTAGGAGCAGTAAAAGGAAGTAAGCTAAACTTGGATATTTTCTTTTGCCCATTGTTCTTTGCTACAAGCAAGAAACAACTAAATGTTATGTGTGCTTTTTTTTCTTTAAAAATCTTTAGCTTTTATATATATATATATATTTCCTAGACAAGTTTCAAGAATGTGCTAGGAAATGTATGTATGTGTCTTGCTAGGAAATTTAATGTTTGACTTCCTCCGTTCATTTTTGTTTGTCCACTTTAAATTTTTTACACCTTAAGAAATAATAAATACAGTGTATATTTTACCATAATATCCATATTAATTGATGTATAGTCTTAATATATTTTGAAAAATGATTTGAAATAAATAATTAATGTTAAGGACAAAACAGAAAAAATAAATTATTTTTCTCATTGGACAAGTAAAAGGGAAAATTTAAATATTTGACAAGTAAAAGTGAATGGGAAGTAGTAAGTTGTCTTCAAAACCAATTAAAAGATTAAACAAAGACTATTCAGGAATAAAGTATACTACAGATTTTATTAAATAGTTGACATAAGAAACAAGTGGCCCCACCTTGAGAAGAAAAAGATCAAAAGAGAAATTGATTACATCTCATTTTGACTAGTAAGCATAAGCAAGTAGTAGTACTGGAGATTGAGTCCAAGAAGACGGGCTACTTGAGTTTTATACTAATAAGAAAAGGAAAATGAGAGAGGCAGTGGAATTGGAAGATACTAATAAATGAATCAACGATAAAAGAAAAAGAATTAAAATACTGTCCAAAATCCAGAAAATATTCCAGCACAATATACTAGAGTTCCAGCTTAATATGTTAGACGTTCATACACAAGTGCTCCAATCTCCAGTATATTATGCTGGAACTTTTCGTGTATGGATTTCCAGCATATATTATGCTGAAACTTTCCGTGTTGCAACAAAATAGTGGCTAGTTTTCATTAACTTTGCAAACGCCAGCTATTTTTCAATTACCAGTTCAAGAACTGGCTAGCCCGTGCTATGTTCACTTCTGAATCAGCATTATGTAACTCATAAGTCCTTTGGTGTACCTAAAATAATACTCCCTCCAGTACACTTTAAGTAATTTTTTGTCATTTTTTATGGTCCATAATATTTGATTTTTTTAAAATATCAACAAAGAATTAACTATTTTTTCCCAAAGTTGCCCTTAGAGTAAAGAGCCTAAAAGTATTTATTGTATTTTCAATGAATAAACTAAGGTTAATATGATCAATTATATTGTTAATTAATGTTAAAAGGTAAATTTCTTAATTTACTATATAACTGCTAGTAATGATAGCATTTCATAAATTCTTGGGAAATAAATTGGGGAATGAGTTGTTAATGATAAGGGTAAAATAAGGAAAAAGAATTATCTTTCTCTTGATTTGCTAAAGTGGACAAGTAAAAATGAAAATGTACTTTTAGTATATTGGACAAGTAAAAGTGAACAGAAAATAAAAAAAATAAGGAGAAAAAGCCAAAAAAATCTAGAAAAAGTAAGTAGATTTTTTGCCTATGAAAGGTATCACCTTACCTTTATATACATAATAGAGAAAGAGATTGTTAGATAGATATAGTAACAACTTCAACTCGTTCATTGGAATGATACAATAAAATATATCTTGATCAATTATTAGACCAAATCACCCTCATAAATTTTTGTACAACAATAATAATTTTGTCGTGCTTGGAGTTCGTAATATACTTGTTGAAAATAATTGAACTCTCCTCTACGAGCATATAAAAGAATAATAATGGCAATATCTTTGCGACTCAACTAAGCTACAATAAGATAGAATTCAAAACGTTGCTTTAGGACCGATTGCTAGAGTTGTGTTTCGCGTTTTAGTTGGGGGCGAAAGCGTCAATTTAATCAAACTAGCGTCTACTTTGCCATTACAATTAAAAATATGGCTAAACGATGATAGTAGGCCCAAAAAGTGACTAATCCACCTAATTTTTCCTATAGAATCGAGTCAAAATTTGAAGCTTATGATTCAAATTTCTAGTCCTTTTAAGTTACTAACTTCTAAATTAATAATTTATACGTATTCATTAAATCTTTTAAAACAAATAGAGGATTTGAACCAAAACTAATAGGTTCGTATTCTAGTTTTGAAAGTATCTCGAATCTTTTTCTTGTAACAGTCATATTTGGTAAAGTTTTTAACATCAAGTCTTAGGCTAATTTGTCAGCAAGTAGGAGCAGTAAAGACAAAGCAACAAGGAAATGAGCTAAACTTGGACATTGAGAAACTCAAAAATAGCCAGATTTACAAGTGGTCATTCAAAAATAGTCATAGTTTTATAAGTAATCGAAATTTAGCTACTTTTCATATAAAGATAAATCTGAACGAAAATACTGTTCAAAATCCAAAAAATACTCTATCATAATATACCTAGGATTCCAGTATAATATACTGGAACTCCAGCATAAGTATACTGGAACTCCAGTATATTATAGTGGAGTTCCAATATAATATACTGTAGTTCCACTATAATATACTAGTCTAGCATAATATGTTGGAAGTTCATGCACGGGTGCTCCAATCTCCAATATATTATGCTTGAACTTTCTTTGTTGCAGCAAAATAGTGGCTATTTTTCAATAACTTTGCGAACGCTGGCTATTTTAGAATGATCCATCCGAAAACTGGCTAGTTGGTGCTATTTTTACTTCATTTTGCCCATTGTTCTTTACTAAAGGCAATTAGAAGCAACTGAATGTTATGTGTTTTTTTTCCAAATCTTTAGCTTATTATATATAATAAATATACACACTCTAATGCATCACACTAACATGCATCTATCTCCTAGACTAACTTTCAAGAATATGCGAGGAAATGTATGTATATGTCTTACTAGGAAATTTAATGCTTGGCTATTCAAGTTGTAAGGTGAAAATAGTACGGGCTAGCCAGTTTTCGGACTGATAATTGAAAAATAGCCAGCATCTGTAATGTCATTGAAAAATGCTCACCATTTTGCTGCAACACGAAAAGTTCCAGCATAATATACTGGAAATTTGTGCACCTGTTTATGAACTTCCAGCATATTATGTTGGAACTCCAGCACACAGAAAGTTCCAGCATAATATACTGGAGATTAAAGCACATGCGTATGAACTTCCAGCATATTATGCTAGAACTCTAGTATATTATGCTGGAAGTTCACATGTAAAAAATTCGAACTCCAGTATATTATGATAGAATATTTTCCGAATTTTGAGCAATGCTTTCGTTTAGATTTATCTTTACATGAAAAGTGGCTAAATTTGGATTTAAAGATTAAAAAAGACTCTTACTAGAGATTTTATTAAATATTTGACATAAGAAGAAAAAGATCAAAAGAGAAGTGATTTATTACATCTGATTTTCTCCCGCTTCGACTAATAAGCATAAGCAAGTAGTAGTACTGGAGACTGGAGAGTGAGTCAAAGAAGACGGGCTACTTGAGTTTTATACCAAAATACTACTTAATAAATATAGGAAAATGAGAGAAACTTATCATCACAAATCTTCTGGTCACCCCAGACATTAAATAGGTGTTGACAAAGATCTATCAATGGTGTAATGTGATATCTGAAGTTTTTCCATCCAATATAAGTAGTCTAAGATAACAAATTTATATAACCATATTATAATAAGATGAAGGGGTCAAAGTTTGTACTCGCTATACAGAAAACTATAGAAGCTAAGGACCACAAATATCATGTAAACATACAACATTGTCACTTAATTTTAATTTGAAAAAAGATCCATAAATCTTATTCTGCTTTTGTTTCTTCGAGAATTGTCATTCTTGATATGGCAGGGCATCTCAAAGCCAAAGTCAAGATTTTGCGATGAAAGGTGTTCAACTGATCATCCATTGGCATTGGTAGCTCCGCCCTTGAGGACGGGGCAAGAGAGGGGTAGGCGAAATCATGAAAAAATTCACACTAAGCTCTGTTTAGCACTTTGCTATGCAAGGGTCCGGGGAAGTACCGGGCCACAAGAGTCTATTGTAAGAGGCTGTTTGAACCCGCGATTCAGTTAATTACATTTAATATTTTGTACTTGATATCAAAGTAGGATACAGAAGAGTCCTGACCCAATCCAAGTCACATGTAGATCAGCAATGAAATAGATTAAGCACCAATTCGTTTACTATAACATCTCAACTAAAAAAATATCCTTGATATATCAGACACCCTTGTTTGTATCTCAATTACAACTTCTGCTGAGTACTACAGGTAGAACTTGAAGTCACATCAAACAAATGTGGTTGACCAATTCAAGGTGAAAAATGGGGTTGCTCCCTCGGCAAACTGGGATAAAGTTGAGCCAAAAGATCTCGATTCAAGATAAATTCATGAGGAAGAGACAGATTATATAATTGGAATTTGACACATAATTTATATGATAAATGATGACACTTCTTCAGAAGCAGTAGTTCTTATTTTACATCAAAATTGCATGAAGTTTTTCATCTAGAAGGACTGAAGCTGGACCAACAAGAAGATGGATATCCCAACTTAGGAGACTTTCTAGTAAATGGAGCAGCAACAACTAAACACTGATAAGACATGTACAACTCAGTCATCCTAGAAAAAGGCGGTATATACAAATTATGGACAAGATTCAAGAGATACACAGAGTTGTGCTCGCATGTTATATTGATAAAATAATTTCTCTTTACATTTGTCTTGTGATGATTGCAGTTATTAATTTCTGTATACTAAATTTGTCGTGAATAGGAAGCTCGTCAAACCAATATGATTGGTGGAATATGGTATTATAGCTGGACGCTGGTCACAATTTTGCCAAAATGCCTATGATTAGAGTGAAATCGAAAATGCTGTCTACCACTTCTACAGTTCAGCACTACTCAATTTCTAGTACTTCAGCATTCTCTATTCAGAAATGAAACATTAGAAATCCAACAACAAGAGATTTACTCATAGACACCACAACAAGAGAATAGAAAATCAAGTTACCTCTTGAAAGTAAACAGGTACATTGGAACATTACGATTATGAGATCATAGCGAGCCAATTCTTCGTGTCCATTAAGAATGTGAAGTAGGCATTCCTCCAAGAATGGTTGACAATTAAACAGCCCAAGAATCCCCAAAATGCAACAAAGAAACCCAACACCATGGATATATAAAACTCTAGAGATGGAAAATCCTCACCATCATCATCAGGTTCTTGGGGATTCATGTTACTGCTATGATCGATACGTGGGCTAGGGGGAGCATATCCGAGACATTCTTGAAGAGGAGGACCGCAGAGTTGGGCGTTACCACTATAGGATGATCTCTCAAAACTTTGGAGTTGAGTGCTTGATGGAATTCTTCCTGATAAGCGGTTTTTTGACAAGTCCAACACACTAAGAAAAGTCAAATTAGCAAGGCCTTTAGGAATCATACCAGAAAGCTGGTTTCTTGACAAGTCAAGTGACTCCAACATCTTCATTTGACCTATTCCTTCACTGATACTTCCATTCAGATCATTTCTTGAAAGGTTCAAAGATTTCAATCCTCTCATTTCAGCTATCTCTTTAGGAATACCTCCGACCAATTTATTACTTGAAAGATCAATAGTCTTCAGATATAATAAAGGATTCTTGTACTCGGCCTCCTGGTTTTTCCATTGAACCAATAAATTGCCTATGTACAAGTATGAACGAGGAATATAGTCATATTGGACTGAAAAATTCATCGACTCACCAGAACCATTTTCTTGATGCAGTAAGGTAAAATTATTGAAGCACTGTGGAATTTTCCCAGTTAATCCATTTGCTGAAAGGTCAAGTATCTGAAGAAATTGAAGCTGACAGATAATTGATGGTATGCTGCCATAGAATTTGTTGAACCGTAGGCTTAGAATACGCAAGTTGAGTAGATCAGTACCTATCCATGCTGGGATTCTTCCTGTCAACTTATTCCCTCCAAAATCCAAGATTTGCAATAATTGACATTGTGAGAAAGAAGGCAACATCCCGCTAAAACTGTTCTGGCGTATGTATAATGCCTTCAAACTTTCCAAGGAACCTAATGACTGTGGAAGTTTTCCAGAGAAATTATTATAGGCTAGATTAAGAACAACCAGATTACTCATATTCATCCAACAATCAGGAAGTTCTCCTGAAAATTGGTTGTGTGACAAGTCAAGGGAAGTGGCAGCTCCTGTTGTACTTTTACAAATGGAAGAAGTGGATCCGGAAAACTTATTTTTATGTAGGTAAAATATTCGCACATTGGTAGGAACTTGTGGCAAAGGTCCTGAAAAGTTGTTGGAACTTAAATCTATAACCATGTAGTCTTGTTTATTCACTATCAACTCAGAAACTCTTCCACTGATATGGTTGTTAGAGAGATTCAGAATCTTTAAATTGAGAGGAAGATCAGAGAACCAACTTGGTAGCGCATCTGATAGATTTGCAAGAGAGATATCAAGAACAGTATAGTTGTTTTGACTTTGGAGCCACTTGGGGAAAGAAGGTCCCAAATTGCAAGATGGAAGGTTTATAAATTGAAGCTGAAAAGGAGGAAGCCAATCAAAGCTCGTCTTCAAAGCCAACGAGTTGAACGATAAGTCCAAATCCACTAAACTGGAGAGGTTTGAAAGGTGGGACTCAGTGATTGTACCCTTCAGGACATTGTAAGAGGCATCAAGACTTTCCAAGTTTGATAGTTGTCCCATACTTTCTGGTAATCCTTCCAGTCTATTGGACGAGACGTCCAAAATTCTAAGCTGTGAAAGTTTTCCAATACCTTGTGGTATCCTCCCTTGAAATTGATTAGATCCAAGATGCAACTCTCTCAATGATGGAAACAATGCTAAATCTGGTAACGGCCCTCTCATTTGGTTATCAGACAAGTCTAGATACTCGAGACTCGAAACTTGTCCAAATCTTTCCGTGAAAAAACCATTCAGCACATTGTGCTGCAGGTATAATCTCTTTAAGGCTGAAAATCTTGTGACATTAACCAATGAACCAAACATTGAGTTGTCGTTCAACCCCAAAACCTCAAGTGTTTTCCTACTGCCTGATAACCTGTGGAACAACTCAGGAAGCCATTGGTATGTCCGAGTGTTAGATATGTCCAGATAACGTAAACGTGTCAAATTCCCAAAAGAACTGGGAACCCCACCTTTATGATTAAATTGATCAGCAAGATTAAGATGCTCTAGATACATCAAACTCCCAAAGCGATCATCAATTGGACCGTCCAGCTGATTATTGGAGAGGTCTATGCTAGTTAAGCTTGTGCTAAAATTGAATAACCAGCTATATTCAGCTGAAGAAGAAAACTCATTACAACATAAATGAAGAACAGAAAGAGAGATCAAAGAAGAATTGGCTAAATCAGCTCGAGATGGAACGAATTTAGAGAGACCACAAACATTCAAGTCGAGTTCTTTCAGTGAAGGTACCTTAGTTATCTCTTGAAACCAATTGCTTGCTTGGAAGTCGTTACCACCTAGACGCAAGAACTCTAGGGAGGACAGATGAGAAAGCCACCCAAGGTCCTTTACTATTAGTTGATTATTGTTCCCAAGATCAAGAATCCTCAAAGAAGTTAAATTCATTAACTGTGTAGGAATTACACCAGAAAAATCTGATGATGAGAGGTTCAGATACTCTAGTCTCTTAAGAGAGGATATGAATCTTGGTATTTCACTTCTGTCAAATCCATTTAGACTGAGGTCCAAGTAATTCAGATGCTGCAACTCAAGTAGAGAAGGACCGAGTTTACCTGTCAATATTGGAGCAAAACAAGCATGGCCTGGACATGAAACCTCACTGTGAAGATCAAGAACAGTTACATGACCACTTCTTTTGTCACATTCAATACCCTTCCATTTACAGCAATCTTTTTTATCTTCTTCATCACCCCATGTTGATAATCGATCAAAATCATCAATAAGGCCTCTTTTGAACTCAAGAAGAGCATCTCTCTCCTTTTCTATACACATGATTTTGTTAACTTCTCTTGAAGTTAATCCAAAAGCTGTCTGTAAGAACAGTAAAGACCAAGTAACAAGGAAATTATCTAATCTTGGATATTTCCTTTTATCCATTGTTTTTTAATTGAAGCTATGAGCATGAAACAACAAAGTTCAACTAACATTAATGGTTCTTGTATGCATCTATTTTCCTAGTCAATGACAACTTTCAAAGTCATTTGTCTACACTTGTATTTGACTAATTAGGAAACACAATGCTTGACTATCCAAGATTTTAAGTTCTTTTCAGACCCAACTAAAAATATAAGAAAAAGACTTGCTAGCAATAAATTTTACAGATTTTAATTATACAACCAACTTAAGTTTGACATCAAAGACAAGTGACCCCACTTTGGGAAGAAAAAGATTTAACAAAAATTATTCTTTACATCCAATTTTCTTGCACTTTGACTAGTAGCACAAACAAGATCATGTAGTCAAAGAAGACGGAATATTTGACTTTTTTGCCAAAATACTAAGTCAGAAGGGCTCAATTTTGGTTCTCTGAAAAGTTGAAAGGTTGTCAAAATTTTCACCTTTTGAAACTTACACTTATACACTAAGTTGCTAGGACACGGGTGCGGGCGTCCGACACGGGTACGGATCTAGAGGTCAAATCCTTCGAGATGTAAATTCGAAGTACCCAAAAATGTTTGACCAGATCCGGTACGGATTCCATACCCACACCCATACTAGTATTGTGTCGACACAGGTGCAGCACCTAAACTGCTATGTCGGAGTAACATAGCTTGTACATCAAGACGAGTAATCTAGTAGTATTACTAGAATTTTTTTAACACAAAATGTGTGCACTCAACTGTCTGATTCTCTCATTCCTAAATTCTATTAACTTTATTCTTGCTGCTTTGGAGGAAGAACTAAGTTCTTGTTTTTTCATGTGTTTGCTGCAGTGGTAAATTCTTCTTGTTACTGGAGATGGCTCCAATTATTTTCTTATGCTTGAAAGCTTATGCTAGCTTAGAAAAATATGAATTTGGGATCTAAATATCATAGTGGTTCTACTAGAAAGAAGCTGCTCTTAATTGCAAGCCACCCATAGCTATTGATATATAGCAATAACATTAAAAGCAAAGCAACTTTCAAGTAAAAAGATGAAGGTTATCTCTTGACTATGAGTAGAATACAAACTCAAAGATGGAGCAACTTCTAATGTACATTTAACCACTTGAAATATGCTGTGCTCCATGAATTGTTGAAGAACAAAGAGCCTAAAACTCCCCAAAATGCAATAACAAATAACAAAACCCAAAGCCATCGATATATAAAACTCTTTAGATAGAAACTCATCGTCATTTTCTTGAGAAGTACTAGCATTGCTGTCATAACCAACTTGAGGATTAGGAGGAGCAAATGTAGGACACTGTGGAAGAGGACGGCCACATAGCTGAATATTCCCACTATAAGTTGAGGAATCAAAACCTTGCAATTGAGTGCTTGATGGTATTCTCCCTGAGAAGTTGTTATTTGACAAGTCCAACACACTAAGAAACGTCAAATTAGCATTGCCATGGTACTCTGGTACTCTGACTCTTTGTTTTTCCACTGGACTAATGCATTGCCATGGTACAATACACCAACTCGAGGAACATAAGGATCGAAGTCATAGCTCACACTTGAACCATCTTGCAAAAGTTGCAGTGAGGTGAAATTGCTGAAACATTGTGGAATTGTTCCAGATAAATGGTTGCCAGAAAGGTCCAGTATTTGAATAGATTGAAGCTGACATAGACTTGGAGGAATGCTCCCAGAGAATTTGTTGAATCGAAGGCTCAGAATGCCCAAATAAGGTAACTTAGTCCCTATCCATTCTGGGATTTTTCCACTAAATGTATTTCTTCCCAAATCCAAGACTTTCAAACCTTGGCAATTCTTCAAAGAGGCGGGGAACTCTCCACTTAAATTGTTCTTACGCACATATAGAGAGCTCAAGGCCGTTGAAGAACACAAAGAGTATGGAATGCTTCCAGATATACGGTTATTGGCTACATTAAGGATCATTGGAACAGGCATGAGGCTCCAACAATCAGGAATCTCTCCGGACAAGAGATTTTCTGACAAGTCAAGGATTGTGGCTGAACGAAGTTTACATATGGAGTTAAGTGATCCAGAAAACTGATTGTTGTTAATATGCAAATCATAAACAAATTTAGGAAATATTGGTAAGGGCCCTGAAAAATTGTTATAACTGAAATCTAAGACAAAGGAACCAAGATTATTGGCTGACAAGTCTTGTATCTTTCCACTGATTTGGTTGTAAGAGAGATTCAAATATGATAACATGGGAGGCAACTTTGAAAACCAACTAGGCGTTGTGTCCGAGATACTATTAAGAGAGATATCCAGAACTGAGTAGCTATTTTGAGTTTGAAGCCATTTTGGAAAAAGAGGCCCAAGATTACAAGATGAAAGGCCGATAACTTGTAGTTGAAAACATGGAACCCAATCAAGGCTAACATTCCAAGTCAAGGGGTTGGAAGTCAAATTTAAACTTTTCAGGTTGCAAAAGTTGGAAAGATGGGATTCAGAGATTGTACCTTCTAACAAATTACAAGGAGCATCAAAACTTTCAAGGTTGAAAAGCTTCCCTAAACTTTCCGGTAAGCCTTGCAGTCTATTGAAAGAGACATCCAAGATTTTGAGCTTGGAAAGTTGCCCTAAACCTTGTAACATCTTCCCATTAAAATGATTACCCCCGAGACGCAACTCTCTCAGAGACGGAAATAATGCCAAGTCTGGTAATGGCCCTGTCATTTGGTTATTAGACAAATCAAGATATTCAAGACTGGAAATTTGTCTAAAGCTTTCATGGAAAATGCCATTTAGCAAATTGTTTTGTAGCCTCAATTCCCTCAAGGATGAAAATCTAGTAAGATTAATCAATGAACCAGTGAGTGCATTGTCCTCAAAAGACAAAAGTTCAAGTGATCTATTACTCCTAACAAGATATTAAGCAACTCAGAAAATGGTTGACTTAAGTTATTGGATCTAGCATCAAGAGAGCATAAATGACTTAAATTCTCAACAGACTTTGGTATCCCACCTTGAATACCACTTCCATACAGCCTAAGATGTTCCAAAGATTTCAAGTACCCAAAGGCACTAGAAATTTGACCTAAATCGTTGCCCGAAAGATCTAGGCTAGTAAGACTAGTGAAGTTAAATAACCAACTATTTATTGCAGGAGATGAAAACCCATTATAGGAGATGTCAACGACGGAAAGACCAGAGGAGGAAATATTTGCGGATACAAATGATGAAGGATTGATTATGGGGATTTGACAGGAAGATAAATGTAATTCCCTCAAACTAGGTAGCTTGATAACCTGATGTAACCAATTTGTAGCTTGCACATTGGATGCACTCAAATCTTGTAAAGAATAGCAGAATAAGAGTATTATTTGGAAATATTCTGCTAGCCCAAGATCATTAAATAATATTAGAGGATTCAACTAAAGAAGAGTAAGCTTGAAAAAGAGAACAAAAGTGTTGGAGATAAGAACTTTGTTTAGGAAAGAAGGTTTTCTTGATTTTGGCTTCGTTACAATTGAACAAGACACCCCTTATTTATACTAGCCTATGGATAATTCTAGATAATGTACAAAGAAGATTCTAGCAACCTTATCTTCTAACAACACTCTAGAATATCTAGATATGTCTTATCTTCCCACAACATTCTAGAACATCTAGATATGTCTACTAGATAAATATCAAGGATACTATACTAGGACATTCTAGAGAATTCTATATTTTTCCAAAAAATCAACTTTGTTTTTTTCACACACCCCCTTAAAGTGATTTTTTGGAAGCTACCCCACGCTTGTCGCGGAAGAACTCAACCGATGCTTTAGGACGTGTCTTGGTGAAGATCTCAGCACTATTTTTCTGGCTCCTCTTGCTTCCCCAAAAACTGAAGGTTCTTCAGTTGGTCCTGCAAAGAGACATGAGTATGTGCTGACGAAATTTTCATCTCTGAAACGAGCTGGCTTTATAATAGTTCTTTTTGGTCTTCCTAAACCACTTGAATCGTCTCCTTGCTGAGTTTCATTTCTTTGAGTTCTCGGGCTCCCCCTTTCTCTTAGCTCCTCCATTACTGCATTATCTAAGGAAGTACTCGTGATGGGCAGATTTGATGCTTCAGGGTTCAAGGGTCTATAACCTGCCCTTTCTTGCGCAACTCCATAATACAACGAGACTTAATCGAATATGACATCCCTTGAAACAACAAAGAGATGAGTTTTAGGATCCATGCACTTTCATCCTTTTTTTCTTTCATCATATCCGATAAAGATGCATTTCCTTGTCTTGGCATCTAACTTGCTCCGTTGAGAATCCGAAATGTGAACATAACAAATAGAGCCAAAAACTCAGAGGTGTTTAACACTAGGCTTTTCTCCAAACATTAATTCATAGGGAGACTTCATATTGTTTGGAGAAAGCGGCATCTTGTTAATCACATACGCTGCACATTTCATACCTTCAGCCCACAAGGCTCTAGGTAGATTCTTGGCATGAAGCCAACTCTTACATGTCTCGGTTAAGTGTCGGATCTTCCTTTCAGCCACTCCATTTTGTTGTGGCGTATCAGCGCATGTCAGCTCTCTTTTAATGCCATGCTGACGACAAAAGGAGAGAAACTCATCTGACGTGAACTCACCGCCATTATCAGTTCGCAGCCGCCTTATTCTGGAATCGAGTTCACCTTCAACTGTTTCTTTGAATTCCACAAACTTACTTCTGACTTGTGCTTTACAAAATAAACCCACGTGAATCTAGTAAAATCATCAATGAAAATTAACATATAAGAATAGCCTGAAAATGAAGGAGTTCTCGTTGGCCCCATCAAGTCACTGTGAATAAGTTCTAGTGGGGCATTACACCTTGACAAGGATCTGTCGAATGGAAGACGATGTGCCTTTCCATATTGACATCCTTCACAAATCCCTCCTCCACCAAAATTTTTTAAGTTAGGCAAACCTTTTACTAGATTCAACTTTACCATGGCTCTTAATTTATCCATACTTAGATGTCCAAGTCTAGCATGCCAAAGATGTGTATTATCATTGCTACTCATCTTCTCAATATATGAATTAGAGGCAGATAAGACATATAAATCATTAACTCTCTTACCTGAGTGAACGATATATGCCTTGAGCACCTTGATATTTCGGATGAACCTCACATCACGTGGGCCAAATAGCAAATAGTTTCCAGCATCTACAGCATTTGCAACTGAAAATAGATTTTTCTTCATACCTGGAACATGAGAGACACTGTTGAGGGTGATAGTGTCTTTTTGCTTCTCGTTGATCACAATAGTGCCTTCCTTCTCCACATTATGGACTGTATTATCTGTTGTAACAATGACATCATGTCCGTTGTATTCGTGAAAAGTAGAAAATTTGGATTGATCTCCAGTGAGATGGTGCCCACATCCTGAATCCACGATCCAGTCTCTTTCAAAATTTATGGAAGCTATGGCATTTATTGCTCGAGTATCCGCTACGAAACACTTTCCCCAGTCTTCTTCTTTTTCTTCTTCTTCAGCAACTTTCTTGGTTTGAGCCATATTGCTCTCCTTGACTCGACAATATCTTTTTATATGCCCGACTTTGCCACAACGGTAACATTTTAAAAGCTTTTTACCGTTACCGGAAGACTGCACCTTCTTTCCTGGCGAGCTTGAACCACTTGAGGATTGAAAATGCATGCTATCTCTTGATTTTCCTTTATAGTTTCTCTTATCGGCGACAAGAGCATTTCCTTCCCCTTCTTTGATAGATACACCAGCCATCTGTTTGGCTAGTAGCTTGTGACGACAGCAAATTCTCAAATTCTTCCAAAGATGGTTGTTTATCACATCCTTGAATGGATGTAACAAATGGAATATATTCTGGCTTTAAACCACGAATAATGATTCTTCTTATTCGTGCTTCAGAGATAGCCTCGTCCGGATTCAATAGAGAAATTTCGGAACACGGGTTTTTAACCTTCAAGAAATACTCGGCGATAGAGAGATTACCTTGAGTGGTGCTAGCTAACTCATTCTCCAAAATCTGTAGCTGAGCTTCATCCTTCTTGTTGAACAGTCGATCGAAGGTCCTCCGTATTTCATGAGCTGATTTACACCTTATAATATGATCAAATAAATTAGGAGAGATAGACCTCTTTAGGATAAACTCCGCCTTAGCATTAATCTGCTTCAACTTCTTACGCGCATTGCTATTTTCCGGTGCTTCATCAGGAGAACTTGTGTTACTCCCATTGACAACTTCCCACAAATCCTCACCAACAAGGTATCCATACAAGTTTTCCATACTTTGTAGTTGGACTAGTTCAATAACTCAATTCCCAATCCATTAGCACGACCACCCAAATCCATTTAGAGAAACCAGTTGAATCAACCACTAACCCGACCTTGAAATCCAGAAGCCGTCTTATGGCTCTGATACCATGTAAAGAATAGCAGAAGAAGAGTATTATTTGGAAACCTTCTGCTAGCCCAAGATCGTTAAATAATATTAGAGAATTCAACTAAAGAAGAGGAAGCTTGAAAAAGAGAAGAAAAGTTTTGGAGAGGAGAACTTTGTTTAGGAAAGAAGGCTTTCTTGATTTTGGCTTCGTTACAATTGAACAAGACACCCCTTATTTATACTAGCCTATGGATGATTCTAGATATGATTCTAGATAATGTACAAAGAAGATTCTAGCAACCTTATCTTCTAACAACACTCTAGAATATCTAGATGTCTTATCTTCCCACAACATTCTAGAACATCTGAATATGTCTACTAGATAAATATCAAGGATACTACACTAGGACATTCTAGAGAATTCTATATTTTTCCAAAAAATCAACTTTATTTTTTTCACTAAGTACTCCAAATACATTAGATGAGGAAGCCACTCAAGGTATTTGCATGTTAAAGAATTGCCACCAAGATCAAGAGCCCTTAAGTAGGTAAGATTTTGGAACTGAGGGGGAATTAGACCAGTGAAAGGATTGTAACTATATGAGAGATTTAAGTACTCTAGTCTTTTGAAGTATCCAATAAATCTTGGTATTGGCCACCAAAATCATTTAAACTAAGGTCCAAGTACTTCAAATACTGCAACTTAACCAATGAAGAACTAATGTTACCTCTCAATGTGAGATCCTTAGTACCATCAGGATTGGATTCAATACTCCCACGAAGATTGAGGACGAGTATATGGCCTGTTGTGTTACTGCATTCCACACCCCTCCAAGAACAACATTCGTCATTATCTTCATCATTTTTCCATGAAGAAAGCAGATTATTTTCTACTATGAGACCTCGTTTGAACTCAAGAAGAGCTTCCCTCTCCTTTTTTATGCACAAAACTTTTACACTTGGTGTTGATCCAAAAGCTAAGGTTTGATGCAGGATAGTTGATAGACAAATCAGAAGCAAATAAATTGGTTTGTAGTGTTCTTTAGTATCCTTTTTTTTTTGCTTGTTTGTGAAAGAGCATATGCAAGTAGCAAATGAGGACTTGATTGTGAGGAAAAAGGAGTGTCCACTCCTTTATATATACATTTTGAAACAAAGTCAACTCTACCCTCATTTGTGAAATGTATTTATTAAGCAATTTTCAATAAATGTATTCAAGACTTGAGGACTAGCCACAGTCAAGTAGAATAAAAAGAAATCAACTGTCTAAGAAACATGCTTTAAGAGCTGGAAAAAAAAAGTAAGTAACCAATCATGCTATAGTGGAGTATTATTTTTGGATTTTAAGAAATTTCCAAGTCTTCCTTAGAATTTTTTCTAAAGTCAAAAATACAGATAGATAGAAGAGTACCCTTGTGGCTGTGGAGTAAACTCCAAGGTCAAAGATGTTGAAATTGTATACGCAGATATAGATAGAGTTTATACCTTCCTTTTTTCTTTAATTATTGATCTTTTTTTTCTTTTTCGTTTTTTTTTGCCCATCTAAAAGCAGGAAGAGAGTCCACTGGACCTTTTCATTTCATAATTTTTTGTAATCCGAATAAAACTTGTCACACCAATTCAGAAAAGAGTTGATAAAATGCAAGTGTGATTACAGTATTAAAACACTAATAAGGCTAATGACTGTACTTTCTCAATAGGAAAGGTATAGAAGCTAACGACGACAAACAGGGGCGGACACACCCTTTCCCAAGCAGTGTCACGTGACAACGTTTGTCATTATAGTTATTTATTCCTTTGTTCATTTCTTCAAATGCTAACAACGCTTATGAAAAATATTGCCTACGCAACTGACGTCAAATATCCATGTAAACATACAATATTATCATCTAACTTTAACATGAACAAAGATTCATAAATCTTATTCTGCTAAGTTTTTTACCTAGACTTATCATTCTTTATATAAAAGGGTAAGGTGAGGTAGGGTAAAAACATGAAAGATGCATAACGGGAGGGCCAGGCAGGTAAAACTTTTAGCTGGTTATGGCTTTCCCTGCCCTGCCTCTCCCTGTCCCATTTACATCCCTAAGATGAAAATTTCAGGTGCTCTTGTCTCTTAAGGTTGCCAGTGAATGTTGGTATTTGACTTCTACCAATATCATTCACACTAAGCTAAGTTCCAAGTACTTTAATTCAACTGCTGATACTCAAGTAGAGAGGGATTGAGTTACCTGTCAATCCTGGAGCAAAACAAGCATTGGCTGAACAAGAAAAATTATTGAGACACATAACATTACCAATTCTGCTGTTACATTTGATGCTAAACAACAATGTCATAATGGAGTAATGCGAAACCTCGTTTAAACTACTCAAGAAGGATCTAAACTTCTCTCTTCTCTATAATCATTTAAAGGGCAGTCCAGCGCACAAGGCATACCACGTTCATATGCAGGATTCGGGAACCTAACCTAATGCAATCATTAGTGGCTGCTTCCACGGTTCGAACCAGTTACCTACGAGTCACGGAGACAACTTTACCATTCTTCTAAGGCTTCCCTTCTTCAATAGAATCATTTACTCCACACAAAAAAGATTTGAAACAAAGAAACAAATACCGAACACCTATCGATTAATTGGACAAAGACAAATTAGAAATAAAGCATTGGACACCAACTTGACCGGTTCCTCCATCAGTTTTATCTCCTTCGCAATTGTTCAGCCCTAGCAACAACGTTGTAGTACTAGGGCTGAACAACAACTAAAGGAGATAAACAGGGATGCTGCAACACCACACTATCCTTTTCCTCAGCTAACCAGCCTAATATAGTTTGCAAAGACCAGAAAATGAAAAGGTAAGTTTATGAGTTATAGAAATGAAAGGTTTTGTTGAGCAATGAATTTAGACACTATACTTTTTGTATGTAAGATCAACAAAATCAGCAATATGTAACTCGTATGTCCTCTGGTGTACCTAAAATAAATATGTCATCCTACAGTGCAATTTTAGAATTATTTACCGCTTTTAGTTAAAAAATTTAAGAAAGTGAACGTCGTTTAAAAACATATTTTTGGATCACGTCACATGAAATGCGCCCGGATCCTCGACACATTTTTATCCAACGTTTTGGGATTTGGATTTGGGTCGCATGAAATGCACACCCGTATTTAGGAAGGTAAAATTATTAAAAAGCGCGCCTAAAGCGACTAACGTGTTATTAACTTTGCGGGAGGCCGTGAAATTCGCTAAACGGCACGTCCCGAATTCTAATTATTTTAGTATAAGCATTTAAAGAGGGCCACGCAATGTATGGGTTTCATTTGGCGTGGCGCACCTCATTTTATCAGTTAAAGGCCAACCTAAAGCAAACTACGATTTTCTATTTAATTTGTCTAGTCTCTAAAAGGGCCTAATTAATTAACATTATCAATGGCCATTATTAAGAGTAATCAGGGAATTTGGGCCTCCAGTTCAAGTCCACACTCGAACAAGAGGAAGACCTCTTAGTTCGAGCATGCTACTTAACTAGAGAGCCCGAAACCCCAGTTACAAAATTAATCTTGATGAACTTAAAATGGATTCCAGCCTCAGCATTTTGGGCCTTGCAGATTTGGCCCAGGCGTGTGAAAACATCCGCTTATGAAAGGCAGCTTGCGTTGGACCTCAGGTTAGCTGATTCAGCATACTGGGCCTGTTATAACGTTATAGGCCCAATTCCTTATTCAACTAAGGAGTAAGCTGTTGGGCTCCCAAAGAGCCCCAAATTTGATACCAATTGACTTACACCACAACATGTTGATTTGGAAATATTAACTGACTGCAATTCCATTTATTCATTTACTAGCATCTGTCATTCTAGTTCGAAAAGTTGAAATGGTTTCAGCAAATCTTAATCCATCAATTAGCATAGAAAAAATCTGATTATTCTGAAATTTATTTTAACACACAAACTAACTACTTAGCTATATTAAATGACGAGAGTGACTGAATGACATGGATGTATATACACTGACTTTATACTAACGAGTATGCAGTCCAAGTTAAATTCAATTTCCTACTAGTAAACTAACAAGTCTAAATCAATTCGCACTAATGCTGGCATTTCTTTGCTACTCACAACTATTCGAGTGTCAGTTATTAACTATGAATAAGGATATAGAATCAATTTCTACAGTTATGTTGTTACTAATATTCTAGACTAATGACTATCAACAGTCCACTACAAATCATCAAACAAAATTATACTAGACTGATGACTATCAACAGTCTACTACAAATCAACATTCCAAAACAATTTAGAAGTAATCCTAATTATACAGTCCAGTACAGTCCATCTTTCGTTTATTTTAAAAAATACAATGAATATAACTACCAAATTATGCAACTACTCAAAGTATAGTGGACTAATGAAACAATACAGCTTCAGCAAAGATCAAACATCAAGTTTATTCCAATTTTTGGCTTGAAGCTACATCAGATCAGCTTTAAGATGTGTACCTGGAATTTGAGATACAACAAGGAAAAGGAGAGATCAGCAGCAGTGTGAGCTAATCACAATTTCAAATAGCAAAGGACAGCAACAACAGTTTCAGCTTGGAATCCAGCAATGAAAAACCAGCTAACAGACCCAAAAATTGACTGAACAGACCAATTTCAGCTTGAGATCAACCCAGGAGCTTCAAACCTCAACTACTGAACAGAACTAGGAAATTCAAACCACCTTGAACCTTATGTAAACTGAAAATTTGAAGTAGGATGCTAGAACTCTGAAGTTGATCTAAAATTACAATCGAACAGTGTTGTTTTTGGAGTTTTTGTTATATTTTGTTGAATTTTTTTTTGTGAAGAACAGGGATTGAACTTCCGTTGTTTGCTTTTGAATTTTGAATTTCAAACTTCAGAGATTTGAATTGGTGGAGGGTTTTGGGGGGGGGGGGGATTTTTCAGAGCTGGAGCTTTTTTGGAATTTTTTTTTAGGGTTCAAAACTTGTGAAAGAAGGCAGGTGTACTGCCTTTTATATGCAAATTTCAGGGGGAAGCTTCTAGATCTCACTCACCCATTTTTCCCCTCTTTTATTTTTCAGTTTTACCCAATTGGTCCCTTATTTTCTGACTTATTTCTCAAGTTACTGCACTAGGTTTTCAAAACTATAACTACAACTCTCTTCTAGAAGAGTCTAGGGTGTTCTAGCTTCAATCACTAACAGGTTTCTTAAGTAAGATACCTATATTAACTTTATATGCAAACTAAATTTACTACCTTATACTAACTAACCCAAATCCTCTTAAGCTTAATCAAAAGACCATGGTCAATTAACCACCAATGCTAGAAATTTCAGCTATATCCAAAGAAACTAATAGAGATCCTAACAATTAAACTAATCAACCTAAATAATCCAAGCTAGACCTTAAACTCAGTGAGACACTAATATCCTAAAAACAGTGGGATGATAAACAGAATAACAAATTGAAATTAGCTAAACTACTGAATTAATAAAAACTCATTAGAAATTAAAACAGAACAAGCAATTTCTAAAGGACTGGGGAGCACAAAAACAAACCAAAATCGAAAAATAATACAAAACAGAAGCGATTCAATTCAATTAACAAAGCTAAACACTAAACGGCTAAACAAACTATTGGTGATAGCTAATTATCCTAAAATCTCTTTAAAACTAACCATAAGAAAAATAAGAATTTATGAACACTGTAAAAATAGAAGTCTAGAAAAAGAAGAAGAATCATATGGAAACAAAGAATAAAAAGGGAAGTGAGAAAAACTAGCAAAAGAAAAATGAAGAAATACCTAAAACTGTGCGGACCACTCGAAGAGAAGAAAACTTTTGATTCTTGACCGGATTAGGCTTCAATCTTGTGAAAACAGCTGAGCAGGGTTCAAGACCGTCTAAAAACCTCCCTAACCCGTTGAATTATGCATTTAGAAGCAAAGCTCAGTTCTTTGATTTGATTTTCGAGAAGCTCCAGAAATGTTTGAAAGAAACGGGATGAGGATTCGTGGTGAGGGGGTTGTGGAGTTCATAGGGTGTTATTTTGAGGTGATTTGGAGGCGGCACCGCCATGCACGGTGGTGGCGGTGCCTAGGATTTCAAGGATTTGGGGGTTTTGATTGGGATTTGAAGGAAAACAGGGTTGTATTTGGAATGGAGGGGTCGAGATAGTGTGGGGGTGTAAGTTTGGGAAGGGTTTGGATGATCACCGCCGCCGTGGGGCGATTTTCGGCGGTGGTTTCAGGCGGAGCCAGCGAGGAACGTCTCTGAGGTGAGTGGGGTTAGAGAGAGACGGACTAGGGGGGTGGGGTAGTGTTAGGACATATTTATATCAAGATTTGCCTAGTTCCTGACCGTTGGATCTAGTATCCTCGACGGCCTAGATTGATGGAAAGGAAACGACGTCGTTTCGATTTTAAAAAAAGGGTGGACTGGGTGGCTTTGTGGATTGGGCTGGTTGGAGAACGGTTTGGAAGGGGTCTTGGGCCGTGACATTTGCACGAAAATGGCCCGAAATTGGCCAGCCTATTTGACCCCTTTTTAAAATTCTCAATCTCTTTTATTTATTTTCTTCTTTTCTTCCTAATTTTTTAGATTTTATTAAGCACAAAATCAAAAATAGACAAGACCTGATTTAATTCTAAAGTTAAACTAATTAATTCCCAAAATTAAACAAATCCTAATTTTAAAAGGAAACTTAAGAAAAAATCAAAAATTGGAAGTAAAACAGTATAAAGGGCTATTTTTAATTATTTTTTTCCTATTTTCAATTATGTTAATTAATCTAAAAATCTAGAATTAGATCCTAAATGCAAGTATGTTATTTTGTAATTTTCCATTTTTTATGACACCTAAAAATGCACATAAAATGCAAACAAAACACAAAATCATGCAATTAATCCCTAAAAATTCAAATACTAAAAGAGAATTCTAATTTTAATGAATTCTATAGGAGTAATTTAAGCGCGGCAAAAATCACGTGCTCACAGGTATTTTCATCTTTGATTTTGTTAAATGTTCTCCTTATTTAATTGTGTTAAAAAATTTAGCTCAAACTAATAATATAAAACAAGAAAATAGACAAGAATGTAGGGAGCAATTGATGAGAGATTCTTATTTCTTTCATATATTCAAGTGTGTTACAAAATGACTTCTCATCCTTTATTTATAGTACTATATAGAGGTATACCAAAAGAATTCCATAAATATGCCATTAAACGTGGAAGATCATGGGAAGGTACCATAACTCCATAAGTATTGGAGTAGTGGGAGTTATGGAGATAATGGAGAAGAGTAGTGGGTATTACTCATTTGGTGGTTATGGACTCCACTATAATTATATTTTATAACAGAGTAATGTATTTAGATACTTTTTAGTTTCTTGAAATAAGATAACAAATAAAAAAGGAGAAAAAAGCCAGAAAGTCTTTTTAAAAAGATAAGTAGCTTTCTTGGTCTACGAGAGGTGTC
>NC_031999.1:38044886-38044971 GCF_001879085.1 Nicotiana attenuata
CTCTCTCTCTCTCTCTATATATATATATATATATATATATATATATATATATATATATATATATATATATATATATATATATATA
>NC_031999.1:38044993-38076916 GCF_001879085.1 Nicotiana attenuata
TATATATATATATATAATTAAATAGATATAATTGTAACTTCAACTCGTTATTAATTGTTGGATCACATCACCCGTAAAAATTTAGTACAACTATTGGGTTTTGGATGTATTTAATTAATATATTAAATACTTAAAAGAGGGTGAATAGGAAATGGAGGGAAATAAAAATTTTGAGTGAAATTTTAAGTTCCTTCTTTGTAAATGGACATTGTCCCATATTGGAAGAGGAAGAGGTTTTTTATGGGTATATAAGCAATTGCTCTTCTTCTAGCTCTTAAAGAGTTGAGAAGAAGGCAGGCCTCGCGCCGTCGTCGTCGCTCGGCTACGGCTTCGGCTTCGGCTTCGGTCAAATGATCGATTGATCTGCTCAGAATTTCACTACGATTTTCTGAGTTTCTCCTCCTTCTTCTGCATACTTTTAGCATCATACAAAGCAACAGTAAGTGTGATTTGCTACCGAACTTTGTGTTCGCTGAAACACTGGGTTTTGAAGTACCACTACACCAATGTATAATTCGTTCTATCCTGGGAGGAAATAATCCATAACCTTGGGTACTAGGAGGGGATTAAATTCCTTAAGGAAACACTGTGAATTCAGTGGGCTCGAATTGGTTTTCTGTTATTTCGTTGTTCAATTCTGTTTATGTTCATTTCTGTTTATATTCATTTATATTTCCAGAATTATTTTACAAATACAGTCAACTAACAATCTTAAGGAATTTAATATATTTTCTGTATTTGTACTTACTGTTTCTGGAAGAGTAAAACCTTTGTGGTTTTGTACTCTATTAAAATCTATGTGATTTTAAAGTTTGTGTCATTCTTTTACAGAAATGACTAATGAGAATGAGAACCAAGTTGTTCCAATGGTGACTGCCAATTCCTCAACAAGCCGAATGACACCGGCAGCATTGGCACCGGCGGAAAAACCCGAAAAATTTTTCGGGATTGATTTCAAGCGCTGACAGCAAAAGATGTTCTTCTATTTGACTATTCTAAGTCTCCAGAAGTTCATCAAGGAAGATGTTCCTGTGCTGTCCGATGAAACTCCAGAAACTGAATGCTTTCTCGTGATTGAGGCGTGGAAGCATTCAGATTTTTTGTGCAAGAATTATATTATAAGTGGGCTGGAGGATGCTTTGTATAACGTCTACAGTGGCGTGGAAACGTCAAAGGAACTGTGGACTGCGCTTTAAAAGAAATACAAAACCGAAGATGTAGGGTTGAAAAAGTTTGTTGTTGCAAAGTTTTTGGACTACAAAATGGTAGATAGCAAGTCTGTTATTACCCAAGTCCAGGAATTGCAAGTGATTATTCACGATCTCCTTGCTGAAGGTATAAATCAAATTAATTTTGATGTTGAAAGTAATAATCTTAGTATTTTTACTAACAGAAATTTCATTGAAGGTCTTGTCATCAATGAAGCATTTCAAGTAGCAGCGATGATTGAGAAGTTGCCTCCTTTGTGGAAGGACTTCAAAAACTACTTGAAACACAAACGTAAGGAGATGTCCCTTGAAGATCTCATTGTTCGGTTGAGAATCGAAGAGGACAACAAAGCTGCTGAAAAGAGAGGCCGTGGAAACTCAACAATAATGGGAGCAAATATTGTTGAAGAGAATAAAAAGAGGAAGAAGGCTTCTGGACCGAAATACAACCCAAGCAAGAAGCGGTTCAGTGGAAACTGCTACAACTGTGGAAAAACTGGACACAAAACTACGGAGTGTCGTGCTCCAAAGAAAGACAAGAAGAAGGGTCAAGCAAACATGGTTGAAAAGCATGATGATGTTGATGATTTATGTGCCATGCTTTTCGAATACAACTTGGTGGGCAATCCTAAAGAGTGGTGGATTGATTCTGGAGCCACTCGCCATGTTTGTGCTGTTAGAGAAGCTTTTGCTTCTTATGCTCCTGTTGGACCCGATGAGACGATTTCTATGGGAAATGCTTCAAAGGCGAAGATTGAAGGATGTGGGAAGATATTTCTCAAAATGACTTCCGGCAAAGTGGTGACTTTGAACAACGTCCTTCATGTTCCCGAGATTAGGAAGAATTTAGTCTCTACTGGACTTCTTGTTAAGAATGGTTTTAAATGTGTTTTTGTTTCCGATAAGGTTGTAATAAGTAAGAATGAAATGTTTGTAGGAAAAGGTTACCTCACTGAGGGCCTTTTCAAGCTGAATGTAATGGTTATTGAAAATAACAATAAAATTTCAGCTTCGTCTTACTTACTTGAGTCAAATGAATTATGGCATATACGTTTGGGTCATGTCAATTATAAAATCTTACGGAAAATGATTAATTTGGAAGTATTGCCCAAGTTTGAATGTGACAAATCAAAATGTCAAGTATGTGTGAAATCAAAGTATGTTAAACATCCTTATAAGTCGGTTGAAAGGAATTCAAATCCTTTAGACTTAATTCACACAGATATTTGTGACATGAAGTCAATACCATCTCGCGGTGGAAAAAAGTATTTCATAACTTTTATTGACGATAGTACTCGATATTGCTATGTTTACTTACTTAATAGTAAAGATGAAGTAATAGACGCATTCAAGCAATACAAAAATGAAGTTGAAACGCAACTTAATAAGAAAATCAAAATGATAAGAAGTGATAGGGGTGGTGAATATGAATCTCCTTTTGAACAAATATGTTTAGAATATGGAATTATTCATCAAACAACGGCCCCTTACACGCCCCAATCCAATGGGATTGCAGAAAGAAAGAATCGTTCATTAAAGGAGATGATGAACGCATTATTGATAAGTTCTGGTTTGCCACAGAACTTGTGGGGGGAAGCCATTCTTACGGCTAGCCGAATACTAAATCGAGTACCCCATAGCAAAACACAATCCATTCCATATGAAAAATGGAAAGGAAGGAAGCCCAACTTGAATTATTTTAAAGTGTGGGGGTGTTTGGCAAAAGTGCAAGTTCCTAAACCCAAAAGGGTAAAAATAGGACCGAAAACCGTTGATTGTGTTTTCATAGGATATGCGACTAATAGTAAAGCATATCGATTTCTGGTTCATAAATCAGAAAATCTCGACATTCATAATAATACGGTTATAGAATCAGATAATGCTGAGTTCTTTGAAAATATATATCCGTATAAAAAGGAATGTGAGTCGATTGGTGAAGGATCTAAACGACCTCGGGAAGAAACAAAAGAAAGTACACTTAACCAGGAGGATCCAAGACGTAGTAAACGTCAAAGAACGTCTACTTCATTTGGACCAGATTTTGTGACTTTCTTATTAGAAAATGAGCCTCAAACATTTAAAGAAGCTATGTCTTCTTCGGAATCATTGTTATGGAAAGAGGCGGTCAATAGTGAAATAGAATCCATACTGAACAACCATACATGGGAATTGGTTGATCTTCCTCCTGGAAACAAACCGTTGGGTTCTAAATGGATCTTTAAGAGGAAAATGAAAGATGATGGCACTATTGACAAGTATAAGGCAAGACTTGTGGTCAAAGGGTATAGACAACGAGAAGGTCTTGACTATTTTGATACATACTCTCCAGTTACAAGAATTACATCCATACGAACGTTAGTAGCGTTAGCTGCAGTTTATGGTCTTGAAATTCATCAAATGGATGTTAAGACGGCCTTCTTAAATGGAGAGTTGGAGGAAGAAATTTACATGGAACAACCTGAAGGGTTTGTGGTTCCAGGTAAAGAAAAGAAGGTCTGTAGACTTGTTAAGTCCCTTTACGGATTAAAACAAGCACCCAAACAATGGCATGCTAAATTTGACCAAACAATGTTGTCAAATGGATTTAAGATAAATGAATGTGATAAATGTGTGTACATTAAAAATGTTCCAAATCACATAGTCATTGTTTGCTTATATGTGGATGATATGCTCATAATGAGTAATGACATTGCCAACATAAATGCTACTAAGCGTATGCTAACTAGCAAGTTTGATATGAAAGACTTGGGAGTTGCTGATTTAATTCTGGGAATTAAGATCCATAAGACTTCTCAAGGTCTAGCATTGTCACAATCTCATTATATTAAGACAGTACTTGAAAATTCAAGCACTTGGGCTTTAAAGTTACAAAGACTCCAATTGATGTGAATCTTGCATTAGCAAAGAACAAAGGCCAGAGCATATCACAATTGGATTATGCTCGTGTGTTGGGTTGCTTAATGTACATCATGAATTGTACACGACCAGATATAGCTTGTGCTATAAGTAAATTGAGTCGATATACGAGCAATCCAGGCCAATCTCATTGGATGGCCATGAAACGAGTTTTGGGGTATTTAATACATACCCAGGACTTTGCTTTGCACTACAATAAATATCCTGCGGTCATTGAGGGATACTGTGATGCAAATTGGATCACCGGATCAACTGATTCCAAGTCCACAAGTGGATATGTATTCACTATTGGTGGAGGAGCGGTATCTTGGAAATCATCCAAACAAACTTGTATTGCCCGCTCTACAATGGAGGCTGAGTTCATAGCCTTGGATAAAGCCGGTGAAGAAGCTGAATGGCTCCGGAATTTCTTGGAAGATATTCCATTTTGGCCCAAACCGTTGGCACCAATATGCATACATTGTGATAGTCAAGCGGCAATTGGAAGGGCTGGGAGCGTTATGTATAACGGTAAGTCTCGCCATATACGACGAAGACATAAAACCGTTAGACAATTACTCTCTAGAGGAATTATCACGATTGACTATGTAAAGTCAAGTGATAATGTGTCGGATCCACTTACAAAAGGCCTAACTAGAGAGGTAGTTGAGAAGTCATCAAGGGGAATGGGACTGTGGCCGAGAACAAGTCATAGTGGCGGTAACTCTAACTAGAAGACTGGAGATCCCAAGATCTAGGTTCAAGGAGATCAAACAAAGTCATTTATGACGGTTCAACATTGTCAACTAAACTTTTGGTCCATTCTCGTGATGAGACAATGTTCAGTACCAAGAATAAAGCATTAAGGCTTTTTAATGATTTCTAAATTTGATACGGGTATATCAAATAGTGTATCTACGGGATGACACCTTTAGGAATCACCTATGTAAGTGTGAAGTGTTAGCCGCTTCAAGGAGAATATTGTAAGGCTAGTTCTCTACGCACTTATGAAACTAGGCGGTGTTCATGGCTGAAACGAACACAACAATGAGAACCAAAGACGGTTAAGAGTTGGTTGTGTGACTTGTGGTTGTCTAGGTATACACTAAAGTTCGACGGTTCAAAGATATCAAATCTACCGATTGATCGAGTATATCCGACATAAGTTCACTACGGAAAGTTCAAAGGGAAACCTACTTATCCAGATGCAATTAATCCTTACTTGCGAATCACACAGTTTTTCATGCATACTTCCGTGATATAGCCATTCCCCATTCATGTGGGGGATTGTTGGGTTTTGGATGTATTTAATTAATATATTAAATACTTAAAAGAGGGTGAATGGGAAATGGAGGGAAATAAAATTTTTGAGTGAAATTTTAAGTTCCCCCTTTGTAAATGGACATTGTCCCATATTGGAAGATGAAGAGGTTTTATATGGGTATATAAGCAATTGCTCTTCTTCTAACTCTTAAAGAGTTGAGAAGAAGTCAAGCCTCGCGCCGTCGTCATCGTCGCTCGCTCGGCTCGGCTTCGGCTACGGCTACGGCTTCGGCTTCGGCTTCGGCTTCGGTCAAATGATTGATTGATTAACTTTTTGTACCAAATTTAATCCGTTTTTCTGTTTTGGTAACAGAAAAGTAACTACCCTCTTCAATTTTTCCTCTTTATTTTTCCTCTTTATTGTTGAGCATTTATGCCGTGGCCGTTTTGCATAAACATCCATTCTGAAGAGTTGCACCTCTTCAGATTACAGCCCAACTTTGGCTATAAATACAACACTATTCTGCTCAGAATTTCACTACGATTTTCTGAGTTTCTCCTCCTTCTTCTGCATACTTTTAGCATCAAACAAAGCAACAGTAAGTGTGATTTGCTATCGAACTTTGTGTTCGCTGAAACACTGGGGTTTGAAGTACCACTACACCAGTGTGTAATTCGTTCTATCCTGGGAGGAAATAATCTATAACCTTAGGTACTAGGAGGGGATTAAATTCCTTAAGAAAACACTATGAATTCAGTGGGCTCGAATTGGTTTTCTGTTATTTTGTTGTTCAATTCTGTTATGTTCATTTCTGTTTATATTCATTTATATTTCCAGAATTATTTTACAAATATAGTCAACTAACAACAACAACAATAATCTTGGCGTGCTCAGAGACGGTGTAATATACTTATTGAAAATAGTTGAAATCTCTTCTATAAGCATATAGAAGAAGAATAATTGCAATATCTTCGCGATTCAACTAAGTCACTACAAGATACCATACAAGAATGCTACTCTTTTATTCTTGAATCTAACATTTCAATATGTTTTCAAATAAGAGATTATTTTCTTTTGTTTGTGCTTATTGTTTTAATGAAAACCCTATTATATGCCAATAAATTTTTGAATTACTTAAATTAAATATAATAAAATCCATTGTTTCGAAATCTTAATGGACGTTACAATCTTAGAAGGTTCCCATCACGTTAATTATCGATCTCCACACCTTTCTATCGTTAGTTATGTCCTCGGTTATATGAAGCAATGACATGTCCTGCTTAATCACCTCTCTTCAATACTTCTTTGACCTACCTCTGCTCTTTCTCAAGCCCACCATGGACAATCTCTCACCTTCTAGTACTATTTTTGTATTCTTTTATTCTTAGCTCTTTATTACTTGGTATATCACTTGCTTCCATTACCTTATTATATTAGTGTTGTTATTGCTTGTTGCTTTATTTTACCGTTCCTTAAGCCAGGGGCCTATCGGAACAACCTCTCTAGGGTTTGTTGTTGTTGTTGTTGTTGTTTCGTCCACTCTTATATTAACTTGACCAGGGGCGGATTTATGTGGAGGGGGTGGGGTACATGCACCCATGCTCCCCTCCCTAAACTATGCATATACAGTACAATTTTTTTTAGTTATATACTTAAATATTTTAGTGACCACCCATGCTCAATCGACTACTTTGATGCATGGATGATTTAGCGCCCCTTTTGTCTACCAACTCCAGAGTTCAAACCCCATCCCCACATACCTTTTTTAATTAAATTTTTCTATACTTCTTTTTCATTAAATTTTTCTATTTTATTTCTTTTCTAAAGTTCCTCTAAGACCCAACCCCACATCCCTTTTTACTACTTATCTTTTTCTTTCCTTTTCTCTTAGTCAAACTTCCAAATCCCTAAAATAATATAACTATACTTAGAGCCCGTTTGGTTTAGCTGATTTAGAATAGCTGATAAGTATTAGATGCTGATAAGCACTTTAAAGTGCTGAAATTTAAAAAATAAGCAGCTACGTGTTTGAATAAAAGTGAAATTAATAATAAGCAGCTGAAGAACTGGGTAGACGAAAAGTTTTGTTTTAAAAAGAAATATTTTAGGGATAGAATAGTAAATATTTTGGTCAAACTTAAAGTGCTTATAAGTTGAAAGTTGATAAGTTGGGGAAGACCAACTTATGGCTTTTGGCTTATTTTTTGCTCATAAAAAAAATAAACTTATAAGCACTTTTAATTTTACCAAACGCGTAGATAAGCCAAAAAGTGCTTATAAGCCAATTTGACCAGCTTATAAGCTTAGCCAAACACCCTCTTACACTCTCGTGTCTTCGAATACTCCATCTCTCTTCAAGAGTTTTTGGCTAAAAACATCCTTATACTATCCTCAAACTTAACAGCCCGTTTTAGCTTTTTTTTGAATTTTTTTCACCTTTTTCGAAATTACCGTTTGATCATAAAATTTCCAATTTTCACTTAAAGATGCATTTTGAAAATTTTCAAAAATTTGAAAAACTCCAAAAAGCTATTTTTAAAAAAAATTCACTCAGATCACTCACAAAACTTCAAAAATAACCAAAAATTATATTCATGTCCAAACACAACTCTAATTTTCAAATACCATTTTTACTTGAAAATTTGTTTTACTTATTTTTTGAAATTTTACAATTGTTATGTCCAAACGCCCACTTAAACTTCATCCTTTATATATTTAGCCGAACAGAAAACATCCTAAGCTGTTGTATGGCCAAATAGTTGTACTGATGTTAAAATTAGTGGGCCAAAATATTTTTTTAGTAGCTTCTCATTGGTCTCTCGGTGGATTCTTCAACAATCAAGAGCGCAATTTCTTCTCAATTGGTCTCTGCTTTTAGTTTCTCAGGTATGCAACTACCCTCACTCTCTTCTTACTCTGTATTTTAATTGAACTTTCTTCTCCTCTTGCAATTTCCCGAATTCTCGTTGAATCTCTTGCCAAGATTTTGTCTTGTTGTTGGTGATTATTATTTTTTATTTCTAAGATTGGGCTGTTGAATGCTATTTCTTGGAATTTGGGAGAGCTATGGCTTTAAAGTGTTGAATATTGGCAGTATTGATTTGCCCACATATTGTGTTTGAGAAAATGCTTGATCGAGTTTAGTTAAGTAGGGTTTATGTGAACTTAATTTCTTACTACTTATTAGTATTTGGGCCAAGATAACATACCCCTCCGAACTTGACACAATAAACTACTGTATTAGTATTAGATATCAATAGTAGTATGACTTTATAATGTGAGAAACTATTGACACTCTCCTGAGTCTATTCTTTGGTTTCTTCCTCCCCTTTTTTTTTTTCAAAACTCAAAATATACATAACGCAAAAACCGCAGTGGTCGAGAAAAACCCGCAAAGAGCGTCACCTCTTCAAGTGCGTCTCTTTTCTTTGTTTGGTTCGTTTTTTAATTCCTTCTGCAAGCGCATCACTATTGTATCATATATTTTGCAGAAATATTCTGACATTGTGATGTAGTTTACTTATTTTTGTGATTTACATGTAACATTTCATCTATGTTGCGCGGACTCTCCAAAATGTCGCCGCACCCGTGTCGGATCCTCCAAAAATGCACTATTTTTGAAGGATCCGACACGCACCCAGTGGCATTTTCGGAGAGTCCGAGCAACATAGCATTTCATAGTAGGACATCATTTGTATGATAAAATGCTTATAAGGCTTGGAGATGTTGTGCACACGCTATTGTATTTGAAAAATCCTTGTCTGTTTGATTAACTACTTTCTCTTGTTACTTATATCATGTCTTTTGCTTTGCAGATGGCAAGCTATGAGGAACATACACTTGAATTTATGAAGCTCGCTTTAGAACAGGTACATACCTATTATATTGTTGATATGGTATATGTGTGTGTATATTTTGTTTTGATGATTCTCCAATAAATGTACAACTATAAGTTGAGGTCGGCCAGGAATTTATACAAGGGGATTCAGAAAAATCAATAAAATGTGAGACATGGGAATTGAACATGTAATCTAAAGCAACTTTTGACCCCGTTTGCCACTTCACTGGACTTTATTCCTTATATCAACGGGATCCGACAACTAATATACAACCAAACAAAATTCATTTTGGCTCAACTGGCACAGTATAATTTTTAATGAAGGGCCCTTTCCACCACATAGCTCCGCCACTAGTTGAAATGTGGAACTACTAGTTGATCTTAAAAGTGGAAGCTGATAGTCAAGTTTGTTCCGTCCTTATAAGAATGATGAAAGACACACTTTTACTGAGGACAAAAAGAGAGAAACTTTTTTGTTCACTTTGCTGTAGCCCGAATATAATTTAAGCAACCATAATTTGATTAAAATTTAAATCCTTCTTTTTGTTTATTTATTTGTTTATATTAATAGGGCAACCTGTCTTTCCTTTATTATCTTTGTTTTGGGTTGATTTAGGAGTATTATATTTTGTTTCCTGATCTTTTAGGATCTTGTCGTTGGGTTCCTCTTTAATTATTAAGCTTCCAATCTTGCTCCCATAAAGTTAAGAGTTATTATTGTTAGGCTCCTTTACATATTGGCTCCCCAGCTCTTCAAATTATGAGGTCAGATTTATATAATCCTTGAGGGAGCTGATAAAGTCTTTTATTGTTGTACTACTCTTTTTCCAGTTTGTTTCTCTAACACAATCTTTAAGCAAGTCTTTCTTGAGCCGAGGGTCTATTGGAAACAGTCTCTCTACCTCGCCAGGTAGGGGTAAGGTCTGCGTACACACTACCCTCTCCATACCTCACTTGTGGGATTATACTGGGTATGTTGTTGTTGTTGTTGTTGTTGAATCTTTAAGCAAGTCTCCTCCACAAAAAGATGGGTATAAAATTGAGATGCAAGTCTTTTGGCTGGGGTCATGATGAAAGTTAGCAGTAAAATGATCGGGTAGGACTTTGTAGTTCAAAAGTCTGACTCGGTAATGCTTATCTGTGCAATCTGGGACAGTGTGCTCTTTCTTCCTTCTTTTGTCACCATATATAGAACCTAGTTAGGACTTAGGATACTAGTCTGCTTTTATTTTTGCTTTTTTAATTGCAATTCGACCCATATTCCTAATACTTTTTTCTTCTGTCAGGCAAAGGATGCGTTGGCCAATCTTGAAGTTCCGGTGGGGTGAGATTCTTGTTGAAGTTATCTAGTTTAGCTCTCAGGGGAGTGCATCCACAGAACCTTCTTTTTTACGTATTGGTGCCTTGGTGGTATTTCATCCTCAATTAGGCCCATGTTGACATAAGAAACTATGCCTCCTTGAGTGTTACTTCGTTGATGATTGTGGATTCATATTAGAGTTTCCCATTTGTATAGTAGAGGAACATTTTTGCTAAGTCAAGTCAAGCCCGCTCTCATTGAAACCTCTGTCAGACCTTAATGAAGAGTTGAACAGTATGTGAGTTATGTAACAGTCATGTTACAAACACTATGCCTGCAAGGCGTGACAGGATTTGGCTGGAATAAAATTTATCTGGACTGTAGCTTCGCCTACCAAGTTGTCCCTTTTATCATGAATCCCTTTTGATGCAGTTCCCTATGTCCTTGTCTTTTCTTTAGTTGTGCTTTGGTCAGTTCGCATGTTTGATTATGTATTTCCTCAGTCCAGTTGCGTTATTGTTGAGGATGGGGAAGTCGTTGCCTCAGGAAGAAATCGAACGAATGAAACAAGTAATGTAAGTTTTCAGCTCTTATTTTTCTTAGTCAGATCTTATTAAGCATCTTCCATTTTGTTAGATTGTTAGGTGCTAACTTGATGTCAGTATCTATGCTATAGATAATTTATCTTGGACACTTCTATTCATTTGTATTCGAGAAATCTTTTATGCCTATGTTGTCCACATATATGCTCTAATGAACTTCTCAAAGAAAAAGATGTGCTGTAATCAAGAGGTTGTGTTGCAGTAGTGATATCTCACCCTCCGTGGTACTGAGCAACTATACAAAATATTATATTTAGCCTCTAAAGCATTTCAATGTTTTCCCTTAAGCTCAGTCATGCTGTTTTCACCAGAAGGTTGGAGAAAAAAATGATTTTCTGCAAACGCTCTTTTCTAAAAAAATGGATGATGAAGGGATAGCCTAGTAGAAAGTATCCTCCGCTACAACCAGGAGGTTAGTTCGAGTCACCAAGTGGAAATTTGGAAAAAAAAACCATTGTTAGCCTGGGGTGTGAGCGGAGTTGAGGTTTACCATATGAAAAGAAAAAATCCTTTATATAAAAATTGGCTCCTATAAGAGATTTTTCTTGATAACTATCGTATTTTTCGCCTCGTATCATGTCACAGGTATTTTTTTACTTCATTGACGATGCACATATTTTTTACTATGGCACCCTAGAAAACTATAATTTAGCTAGCTTTGTACTGTTGTGTCTTGTATCTTGGTTTAGTTGATATTATTCTTCTTTAGATTTTTGTAACATTGATCAATGCATAGATCTTTTACTATCTCGCCCAAGAAGAATATATAGCCATTGCATTTTTTGAAATGGATTTCCATATTAGGCTATTGCAGTTGATACTTGCATGATTATTTGCTTGCTATGGTTACCATTGGCTTTTAGTAATTATTTAAGGCTTTCTGCATTCATGTGCACTTATTTCCTGATCATGTAAACCTGGCTAAGCTTTTCTGTGAATCCAGGCTACAAGACATGCGGAGATGGAAGCAATTGATTTTCTAGTTGAACAGTGGCAGAAAAATGGACTTTCACCTCTTGAAGTTTCCGAAAGATTCTCAAAGTGCATTCTGTATGTTACCTGTGAGCCTTGTATAATGTGTGCAGCAGCCTTATCATATCTTGGTATGTTGAAGCATTTCATTATCTGATCGTCTTGCTTTATATAACGTTAGCGCCTTTCTCGAGCATAACCTGTTCTTCTTTGTTAGGAATAAAAGAGGCATATTACGGATGTGCAAATGATAAATTTGGAGGTTGTGGATCTATACTATCACTGCATACCAGCTGCTCTGAGCTTCCCACTAGGTTTGACCCTAGCTGATATTAATCACTGAATTTACTTCCTTCATAATTCAGCTTTTCAAGAAAAAGCATCCAGACACAAATAGTAGCTTCTTTTGTTAGGTCAATTGTTTATGCCCTTGCTAGATACATTAGAATATCTGTGATCTAGAAAATCCCCACTCTTCTTTGGCCAGTTGGAGATCTAGTTGAACTAAGGTCAGAAGCAAGATCACGAGCTAATTCTACCTATGAGGTGCATGCTGATGTAAAACCTGTGGAGATGTTTGGCCTAATCCAGAGAGATATAGTTATGAGATTTCCTGCAAGTGGAAATGTTGGCCAGTTCTTGAACTTGCTTTAAATAAATGGTTACTGTTAAATGAGAAAAACATTTAAATTTACAGTTGTCTATTTAAATCTTTAAAAAGAATTCTTGTTGAGTGTGCACATTTTTGCTTCAAGTAAGCCTGCTTAGAATTCGCAAACTCCTTTTCTTTTTCTCTTTTGTTTCCTTTTCTTTTTTGTTGGGAACATCTTTTAAGTTCTCAGATTTTTATGGCCAGACGTGTTTTTGACATTTAGTTAGGGAGACAGGATTAGAAACGAGTTACTTAATCTTAGATATAAATGAGCATAATTAGTACTCTATATTTTATCTGCATGTGTTTCCTTAATCCTAGATCTGTCAAATTTGATCCTCACGTGAATTTACCATTGCCCACTTCCATTGGCAAGGTTAGAGTACAGAAAGTCTTTTGTGGGTGACCAATATATACTAATTTGCTGTATGGCTTAAAGATCAGCCTAGTAACCCAGTTAGATATGCTTATCCAAGAGCTATCCTTCACTTTCTGTTTTACCATCTTTGATCCTCAATTTTCATTTCTTCTGCCCCAACTTGTTGAAATTTTGCAAAGTGTTTGCTGGTTTGCCAGAAGGCAGGGCACCACTGTACTGGTGGTTTGATCCATATATTGCAGCACCGTGGCTATAGTGGGTAGCCAAAGGATAGAACAAGTCATGTGTGGTAGCTGGTTTGTTGATTATTCAACTATAGCTTTTGAACATAAGAGGCATGCCGTTTCTTTGTTCAAAAAAAAAAAAGGTATCCCCTTGGTGCCCGACGAACACAAATTCTGCTGCTTTTCAATATCAATAGAAGTTATTGGTCATAGTCAGTTTCTGGACAGTGTATGCTCTGGCATCATATACTTTTGTGTCCTCTTTAAAACCTCCTCAATGAAAGAAATTTATGTTTTCATTAGGGGTATATACTCTGCATTTCTGAGGCATACTTGTTGGTATATACTCTGCATTTTCAATGTAAACACAAAAGAGATTGTTATGCTTTAGAGTTATAGCCTGTTTGGCCAAGCTTCTAAAATCTTCTTATTTTGGAAAATGCTTTTCAAAAAAATACTTTTGAAGAGAAGCAGTTTGTGTTCGGTTAATCAATTTGAAAAGGATTTTGGAGCAGCAATTTGTGTCTGCCCCAATATGTGCTTTTGACTAGCATATTAAATAAGGACACAGAAAAATTTACTTAATTGTTACGTAATATTTTTTAAGTAGATACATAATTTAAGTATTTATTATGAAAATACTAGGTGAATTCTTCCCATCTGTCCAAGCTTTGGTGGACAAGGGTGCCTGTGCTGGTTGGAGGTAGCAGCTACCCCTTGGAATTAGTCGAGGTGTGCACAAGTTGGCTCGAACACCACGGTTATGAAAACTATTAGGTAAATTAAGTAGGGTTATTTTGGTATGTGAAATATTTTGCTACGGGTATTTCCGCCAAGAGGAAAATCAAAACAGCTTCTGTTTCTGGTTAGAAGCACTTATTTTTCTCCGAAAAACTTAGGCAAACACCTCAATTCTCTAAAACAAGCACCATTTTTTTTTTACAAAAAAAACTTTTGCCCTCCCAGAAGCTTGGTTGAACAACTTATTACTAATGTATGTAAAAGAAGAATCATGAAATTGCTCTTCTGGATGGAAAAAGAAAAAACATTCTGTGGATGTGCTTTAGAAGCTTTTGAAACTGCTATTATAAGTTTAGAGAATGAATATAGCTGAGAAAGGTTCTGGAGTTCCTTCAAGTGAAAATTCTAAGTGCATGATAGTTTGTATTATTACTCTGATATGGCCTGATTTCAGACTTCACCATTTGCTGTTTTCTTCATCACTGATTCTTACACGTCGAAATATGCGGAATGCATCCGTCTTGTTTTCTTCTTCATCCATCACTAGTTACCTGTCGAAATATGCGGAATGCATCCATCTAAAGATGTATGTTTGCTATACCATTATAGAATGTGGATAGCGTAGCCAACCGTTTTGGAAAACAAGGAACCTGCTCCTTCTGGGAGACCTGCTGCGTGATCGAGTATTTCGGTTTAAACAGAGGTTTTAGCCCTTTCTGCTGGGAGATCCCACCCCTCTCCCTTCCCAGCTGTGGGTAGAGGAGGTCGGCGTGCTCCATTATCAGTTTATTTTTTGTTTCTTTGTTCATTTACAATTGCCAACCCCCCCCTGCTGGTCTTTGATATTTATTTTCTTTCAGTGGATTTGCCTCGTCAAAAAAGGGTTTCAAATGCACTGCTGGAATAATGGCTTCTGAAGCAGTCTATCTTCTTCGAAGCTTCTATGAGCAAGGAAATCCGAATGGTATAGCTCCATCTCTATAACATTCTAATGCTAGTAAATGTTGTTTGACACTAGATACTACATACAGAAAGCGGATGATGGCTGACAAACTCAAGCTGTTTCAGCCAGGGATTTATTGCTTGCCTCGGTCATTGTGCTATAGGATGTGATGTTTTTGCAAGTAAATCAATAGATCTAGAAAATCTGATAGTAGTAAAACTGGAATGAAATTAGAGCTTAACTGGCATGTGGTAGCTTTGTAATGAGATTGCTTCATATTCCACTAATTCATCAAAGCTATCACAGATATTACTTTTCTAAGACTGAGAAGGTTTTTGTCCCAATTTTGCACTGTAGAAGATTGGTCTAATTGTGGGCTGTCACCTGGCATATAAACAAAGTACAGTGTCTGTACAAACAATGCTCCTTCAATTCCACGATTGCCGTGACTGTCAGTAGTCTACTAGTAATTTATAAGAGATGTTTTGCATAAAATGGTATAAGTTTCTTTCAGCTTTTAAAAGTTTACCGTTAGAGTAAGCGGTTTCCTTTTGCTTTCTTTAAAATTTGGGAGGGAGTTGGAAGAGGAGAGAATGTGCTCATGTCACCTTTTAATGTGTCTAAAATTGATGATAAGACATTCTTTGATCAATTGCATGTTTTTTGTATTTGTTTCCATTAAGTAGTATAATCAGATTTCTCAATGGCATTCTGTTATCATCTCAAAAAAAAAAAAAAAAGATTTCTCAATGGCATGGAATTTACATGGAGAATACGCATACAGAATACATGCTAAGACTCTAAGGCCTTATTTCATCAAGTTCAGCAATAAATACTCATCTCTCACTATTGCATGTTACTTTTTAATGTTTTGCACCTTCTTTTTATTTACTTGAGCTAGCTACTTCCATCAACACTTAAAATGAATTTTCCTTGTTAGTAATGTTCTCATCATTTAAACCAACTTTTGCTTGGTTAGCATTACACAGTGTATTTTTTTGGTACATTTATTATAGTAAAGGGGTTGAGTTCTGATATTTTTCAATTTGTTTATTATTATTATTATTTTTTTTGGGGTTTGGGGGGGGGGGGGGGGGTTAATTGAATGCAGGTGATATGAGTTTATTGTATCATCACCGATCTCTTCTTGCATCCTCGCAATTGATCTGTCTTTTAAAATTTAAATGCATTTGACAATTAAATCACCTAGTATTCTTGAATGCTTACCATCTTCATAGCTTCTTTAAATATGAATTGCTACAATATTAATATCCTTTCTTCTCCGACATCATTCTTCTTTTGCCTCTACAAGAAGTTTGAGTAGTTTTCTTGTTTTAATGATTTCAGCTCCAAAGCCTCACAGACCTATAAAGCAGCGGGTATAGAGGTACAAGTGTCAGTGTTTCCTTCAACTTCTAGTGTGAGAGGTACAATCTGTAGGTTATCATCCATTTTTGGTACGATTGTATATAGCTCTTAGACAGCTGAATATATTTTTCTTTGAAGTGTATATCTGTTGATTACTCTTGTACTACTAATTAAGACGAAGGAGCCGTCTACGGTTCTTTCTGTGGTTGTACACACTTCAAGGTAAGTTAACTAATCTAAGCAGTTAGTCCTGTTCTAAATGCTTTACGGAATGTCATGCGTAGGTTTAGTTACTTTAATTGGAAGGTAGGTCACTTATAGCCAGTTGATGGCTATGTACTGCGATTTGAATGGAAGTTTAAGAGATATACTTCCTCATTTCCATTTAAGTTTCAAATGGCTAAAAAATTATATGAAGGGGTTAACCCATCTATTACTGCCGAGGGGTATGGAGAGTTGGTTGGAAATATTCTACCTTTAACTTGAAGTCTCGTGTTTGAATCCTGGGAATGGAGAACCTTTTGGTAGAGAGAACCAAACTTTCTTAAGTGGGTTTACTTGATGCAAATCCAAATATAGCCCCAGTGAGCTTTAGATAGTAGATACCGGGCAGTTAAAACAAAAAGGAAACTCCTCTATCTTACCTTCCCATCTTTTACTTGTCAAACAAAGATGATAACCCACAGTTCGCCCTTCTCTTTTCATCTAAATAATTCAAAGCACATCTGTCAAAATAATGTCCCATTTTGAAGCAATGGTTAAGCAGAAATGAATCAGGGTTCGTTCCAGGAAGAATCAACTAGGAAAATCATCACCCGTCTCTCTCCTTCTTCCAGGTTTATTATTTATAATAAGTTGGGGCAAATTAATTGTAATAGGAACAATTACTCCCTCTTTTCCAATTTATGTCTCATACTTCCCTTATTAGTTTGTCCCAAAAAGAATGTCGTACTTCCTTATTAGAAACAATTTAACTTTAAACTTCCTGCTTTACTCTTAATGAAATAATTTACAGCCACACAAATATATAATGTTTGTTTTAGACCACAAGTTTTAAAAGTCTTTCTTTCTTTCTTAAACTCCATACCGAGTCAAACACCGCCACATAAATTCGGACGGAGGGAGTAGCAATTAAGGCCAAAAATAAAATATCAATATCTTTTAAAAATAAATAAATAAAATATATAATTGAATAGATAAATGATAGGATGACTGATCTATCAGTGTCTTTTGTTCTAGGATCTTTATAACCTTTTTCTGTCAATAGACGCTTGTCAAAACAATCTTTAAAACCTTATGATAATTCATATATGCAAATATTGATGTAGTACTATTTTTGGGAAAGGTTAACTGGTATATCAAAAGTGTTATACTAACTGCAACAAGGTGGAAATATATTTTTGAAGAATGATCTTCGCTCTATGTAATTTGTTGTTCTGTGAATCCTGCTTTTGTTTTAAGCTAATAGCTACATTTTTCTCTAATGTTCGGTCTGAGAAGAGCCGAGCTTAGGTAATTTAGGGTCGAGGCTTAGTTAATTGATTGTTTGTGTAACTCCATTATGCTCGGAGGCAGTGGCTGAGATACCCTTTAATAAGTGGTGGCATATGACACCGAAAACATTTTCATCTTATATGCAAATAATATATTTTTAATACATACAACCACACACATTACGTCAACATAGCTTGAAAATAATACAAAGTAAATGTTAATTTGGGACGGGAAGTAAAGCCTTAAACTACCACAGTTCCAAGATCCAAATCATTTAAAAGCCAAATTGTGACAGTATAAACCAATACTTCTGTCTGCGTCACTGCTCATAGGTAGTTCTTCATATTCATATAGACAGTGAAGGTTGACATTTTGCCTATCACCCTCATCTTATTCCATTGTCACAACCTCCTCCTATTTCCTTTTGCCAGAGAAAGGGGTATTTTATAGGAGCAGGGAAAGGGTTCTTTGCTAAATATAATCTTCTAACTTTACTCTTTCAATATCTTGCGTAATCTACACACGGCTGACTTGAACATGTTAAGTAAAAAGAACGATCGTAGGTATAAGTATATATATGATTAGGAACTAGTTATAAGCATGATGAGATATTACTGCGTCCTAATGCTGTGTTGAGTTAATATCAGGTATTTTCCTTAATGTTTCGTCTTAAAAGTTTGACCTTAATGCTCAACTAAGCTTGGAATTAGAGGGTGATATAGGAACTTAAATCAGCAAATACGGTGCACCACTACATTGTTTTTGGTGACAAAAATGGGTGCATGCTTGTCAGACTTGTATCTTTTTATTGAAAATATCAGCTATTTTGCAAATCAAACTGAAGGAAATGGGGTGGTAAATCTGAGTTTTTTTTATTAACCCCTTTTAAGATCTCACATGATATGTGCACAATGTGGAGCTAATTTTTCTCAGCTTGTGGTAGTTGAATAAATTGGTCTAGTAGGCTGGGTCTATAGGGTAAACAGTAAATCTTTAGGCTAACATCTTATTGGAAACTGTTGGGAATTCAATGTGATTTTAAATACCTTAACTCCATAAGGATGTCTTTATCGTAGGAAAAAAAAAATCTCCATCACTTATTCAACTTCTCGCCGGCCCCAACTTGCTTGGGATTAAGGCGTAGTTGTTGTTTTTGTTACTTATTCAACTTCTCGCGACCCCAACTTGCCCGGGATTAAGGTGTAGTTGTTTGTTTTTGTTACTTGTTCAACTTCTGATTTCTGGATCCTCTTTTTTCCTTGTACAGTGACATTTTATCTTTATTTAAAGCTTCTTAATCGCATACTGTAGGTGATTTAGTTTGATAAAATATATCGAAACACCTCATTTCTGTTAACTTTATCCATTAACATTGACGAAATTAACCCACTGGCTCACACATGTTTGAGGACCGTGAAATCTTTAAGTTAGTCATTTTTTCGTATTGGTTTTGTGTTTTCCTCTTTCTTTCCTTTTCCTTAAATTCGGTGTGTGAGGTGGTTGAGGGCCTGAGACGGATGTATTCCGGTAGTCGGCTTATAATCCTTACCCTCGGCTTGAATTATATATTTTTGATACAGCAATAACAACTACGCCTCATTTCCAATAAGTTGGGGCCGGCTATATGAATTCTCAGTGCTTCATTTAAGCTCAACTTTTTTTTGTTGATAATTGAATAATCCTTAAAAGAGTGTGTGTGTGTGTGTGTGGGTATTAAATTCGTATCAACTGTCAAAAAATTAAATATAGTAGTGGAAGCAGTTATAATCTTAAATTCCTCTCTGGGAAGATGATGGGGGAAACTATCCTTTTCAGTCATTTTCTCTTTATTTCCTTTATGCTGGTGGGTAGCAAACAAAGTCTTCATAGTTATACCCAAGCTCTGGCCAACAAGTGTCTGGTCCTATAATGAATTTTCCCTTTGCTTTAGTCAAAAGCTGAGGTCCCAAATTAAAGGACTATTTTCAAGGTCGAATGTGGATAGCTAATATCCATACAAAGACAAGATTTGATAGAACTCTGTCAATTTTCTGCTTATAATATTCATGGAATACTTGAGATGAACAAGAAAATTGTTCAGAATGTAAATTAAAAATTGGCATGTGCCATGGCAGAGTACCTCTTCATCCCCATTCATTAGTGCAGACAATAGATAAATTTTGTGCCCTTTTAGGATGGCATTGGACCATGGTCCATGACATTGGACCCTCTAGTTTTTGGTTCTGTTTCTTTCTAGTGTTTTTTCCCCATATATATGAGGTTTTATACATATGTAGGGTATTCAAGGTACATCTTTTGATTGCTAGATTGACATTTTGACAATTATGGTGGCTTACGCGTGCTTTTTGAGTCAGTTTGCTTGTGTCAGTATGATCGACAGTACGCAGTGCGCGGATAACAAAGATAGAGGGTGTATTGAAATTTTGCACCTATTGATTTGAAATTGTGAATTCGTTTGCGCATAAAGGATCAATCTACCATATGGAAAATGGATCACTAAACAACTTTTTCCTGGCTATAATTCATACGGAGGGAATCCAAATTCCACGAAAGAAAAGTTGTTGCCATGTGACCAGGAGGTCACGGACCTCTTGCAGAGATGCAGGATAAGATTGCGTACAATAGATTCTTGTGGTCCGGCTCTTTTCTGGACCCCGCGCATAGCAGAAGCATAGTCCACTGGGCTGCCCTTTATTAGGCTTGAATATCACATTAGGGGTATATGCTTTCATTGGAAATATTTAATAATATCTGAAACCCCTTTCCTTATTGTATTTCTGTTCTATCTTTTCAGTGGGACCAAGAAAAGGAGCATTACAATTGATATGTGGGCCTATTTAATTAGTTAGGTGGGCCAGATAGCCCAGAACTGTGAGCAGGAGTGAAAGAACCTTATGTCACATGGAAAAGGACAGTAATGGGCGCTAAAAAGAAGCCCAGTTCTTCTCACCTTTTGTGGCAGGAATTATGTAAGCTTGTAACGTTATAACAGTCGAGAGGTGTGGTGGGATGGTTGAGATCATCCACTTTAATTAGAAGTTTTGACTTGAAGAGTTGATGATAAGAACCTCTAAATCGAGAATGCTTTGTCTCTCGCAGTAGTCTATCCGATACGAAGCCAAATTAGCTAAGAGGTCGTGTTTTTTGAGTATCAAATACCTAAAAAATCGATCTTGCAGTAGCATACCCGATGCGAATCCAAATTAGTCGGAGGCCGGTGTTTTTTTACTACCAGATGCCTTAAAAATTGATGAAATTATATTGATAGTTTAAAGCTTTATACATTATCAGAGCATGTAACTTAGATCCTTTATGGGTATAATAAACTTGTTAGCTAAAAGAATGGGATTTTTACCTAGCTATACTATAATAGAAACCTATTTACTAGCTTTATTTAGGTTCCTTATTAATTACTTTATAAACCTATATTACTAGTTTTATACAAAATCATGAAAAGGAGGAAATGAAACATACCTTAAATACCGGATATCAGTTACACATAATCCCCTTCATTTAAGATACTCTTCCTTTTTCCAAAAAAAATTATAACTGTCTTTGTACTTACCCAAAATCATCACAGTTTGTATTACAAATATAACGATAATTATATATTAATTTATTTGTATTATATCAGGTATTATTTTGGATATTAATGTACCATCTACAAGTTATATACAATTGTGATACTAGTATGATACAATTACGTTTTACGTATCTGATACAATTTAAATACAATTATGATACATTTATCATACAATTCCTGAATATTTCTTCATTTTCAGTGTTGTCCGGTCTCCCAGTAAAAGAACGATGCAATTGATGATTTAATAATATAAAATTGTCGGCAATGGTGGGAAGAGAAAATATGGAGATTCTGGGTGTAGATTAAGGAATTTTGTTTTAAAAAAAAAAGGAGAGAGAAGAGGAGAGGAAAAAAAAGGAAATGATATAATTGGATCTGTTAATTGAAGGCACTAATAACGGGGTGTGAGCCTTTTAAGGAGCATTCTACACAATTTGTAAGAAAAATCTAGATACTTATTAAAAACTACAAAACATAGAAAACATTGGTAATTAAGTTTCTAATATAGTATAACTAGGTAAAAGTCCGTAGAAAATAAGTGAATTACCAGTAAAATTCTCTAGTATATGTATGATGGATCTTTTCATTATTTTTCCCTTATCCTTTATATTTTTCTAATTTCTGTAAAAGTAGATTAACTTTGAAATTTCTAAGCTCCTTTATGGTTTTTTTACGAAGTAAACCATCAAGTTGCAAGTGTCATGATAAGCAATGAATTTCCTGACAAATAATTTGTTCAATTTTTCGCTTTTTGGTTTATAATAAAGAAACTTGTTCTGTTAAATAATGAATTTCCTGACAAACAGTTCAAGTTGTTTTAGCTTTATTAAAGTTTCACCCATAAATAATAAAAAAGGATCCCCTGGGTACTGTTACTGAAAAGTAAAAAGAGCTTTAACTCTTTTTTCACTTTAATTCTCTGTTGGATCCGAACACGTGATCATAAGAAAGGTAATACAGCTTTATTTTTGGTGTAGGTTAGAATTTAGAAGCCTAACGAAAAAAAGTAAAAGATTTTAGAAGCCTGGATTAAAAGACAAGGTAGCAATATTTAATTGGCTTTGGGGTATTAGAAAGTTATATTGTTGGGATGAGGAGCTAAGTTTAATAAATGGGTTCAATTAAATCTCTTTCGCAATAAATAAATAAATTATATATAGTTTTCTTTTTTTCTTTTTTTTTTTGTGAAACCTAAATTTGGTGGGAGACAGGGAATGTAATGGAGTGTGGGTTTTAATTTGGTGGGATCGAGTGACTCGGCAGCTGACATAGAAAAAATTTAGGGGTTAGCTGCTACGTTGTAGATCCGTTAGGGTTAAGGGTAATTTTAAAAACTTGATTAACTGTAGGGGCTAGATTGGACAAAAAGTATAACGTATGATAGAAGTAAACAATACACCATAGTAGAGGGTTATTTTTGGACCTTTTCTCAAAATTTAATATAATGTAAAGGAGATTCAAACATTATTTTAGATCATAAATTTGCATTCTTGGCGTGATATTCTAGCATTTTTATTGAAATCTCTTGTACCCAAACGCCAAATAAATGTGTGATATATAGGAACAACTAAAGTAGATCAATTATTACAAACAAAACAACAAAAATAGAACTGGAACAAGTTTCCTTTTTTTTTAAAAAAAAAATTTCCTAAACAATATCATTTTCATTGCCACGTCAGAGTCATCCAGAAAATGAGACCTGTGATATGAGGTTCAAAATCTATGAGTTATATGTCAGTTGAATCCAAAATAGTACTCCCAATTACCTCATTCCAACTATTTCCCTCACACCCTAAAGATTTTGTAATGTAATTCATCACATGCTAACTCTTTCAAGTTTCAATTCTTCTTTCTTTTTCACTTAGCTAGCGTTTGGCCATAGATCCCAAATTTATTTTGAAAAATCTGATTTGGGTGAAGTTTGGTTTGAAGATGAAAATGTGTTTGGACATACGTTTTCAAAACATATTTTCCAACTTTATTTTGGAAAAACATGTATATAATTCCCAAGTTTTGGAATTTTGGCCCAAATTCAGCTCAATAGCTGATTTTGGGATTTGAAATTTGCGATTTGGGATTTGGCCAAAATATGGGCAAAATTTATGGCCAAACACGAGTTTTGAAAATAAATCTCAAATTTATTTTGGCAAAACTCATGGCCAAACGGGGCCTTAGACATTTTTGGTTAAAGTTTACTTCTAGAGCTTCTATATAGGGTCTAGTAGTACTATTTCTTTTTATTGTTTAAAAACTTGTACACCCTTGGTTGGAAAAACTTGCAATTGTCTCCACTTTCTGTTTGGACAATAATAACGTCATGCAAGTCGAAACCGTATAATTTCACTGGTTTCTAGGGCAGTCAAATGCACAAAGCTTCTCGCATTAGCACAGGGTCCGAGAAAGAATCGCACCCTATAAAGGTGTCATGTAGAAAGTCTATCCTGATACAAGTATCAGTGGTTGATTCACTTGTTCCGTTCTCTAATTAAAATATTTTTTGTCATTTAGAAGTTAAAACAAAAGGAACTAATGAATAAATGAAACATTACATTTCTAGATGAAAAAAGCAACAAATTAATGAATAAATGGCATACGTCTACAACTACAATTTTATTACTTAACCATAATTAATAATTATGCATGTTACCTTAATTTTCACTCAACTACGATATAACAATATGAGCAGGGCCGCCCAATGCACTAAACTCCCGCTATGTGCGGGATCGGGGCAAAGGCCGGACCATAAGGGTCTATTGTACGCAGCTTTACGCTGCATTTCTGCAAGAGGTTGTTTTCACCGCTCGAACTCATGACCCCTTGGCCATGTCGCAGTAACTTTACTAGTTACAACAAAACTCACTCCTACGTGATTGGATGTAAATACTAAGTTTGAATAAATGTTCTCACAAAACCCCAGCCCTTGCTTACCTTCTGGTTTAAGAGGTGCTAGGGATTGAGGAAGGATAAAGGAGGAACATGGAGTTTCTACTTTGGCAGAAAAAAGTGAAGTGAAATTTCCTTAAAATTGAAAAAGGAGAATCGTAAATGTACTAAAATGGTAGATTCCACAAAGTTAGAAGCACTGTTGTGGTCAAAACTGTAGATATGGAATCTGACAGAACTATCATGGGAAAAGATTGGGTGATCACAAGTTTTAAATTATTCAAAAATGGATCCTACAATTATTACTACTTGCCATGCCATCTGACCTCATAAGTTTCAGAGCCTCTACGCAAGCACCTGTAAAAACTTTTTACAAATATCATTCAATTTCAGTAGACAAAATTTAGTAACAAGATTCTTTATTTTTCATTCTTGGATTACATGGACTTTTAGGGGTCGTTTGGTACGAAGAATAAGGAATAATTAATTTCGGGATAAAATTTGAGATGGGTTTCTTTCATATTTGGTTGGGATAAAATCGCGAGAGATTAGTTATGTCGGGATTGTATAGTTATTTTTATCTCAATGGGATGGTGGGATAATAATTCCAGAATAATTAATCTTGGGATAACTTGTTTTTTTTTGAATGAAAGATAATACTTTCCCCTCCCAAATATTAGTCGGTTTGATAAATTTATTTTCAAGATTTAAATTAATAAAGTATTAATTAAGTGAGATGTTTAAAGAGAGGTAGATTGTAGTTTAGACATAGTCTAGTGATTAAAATTATAAAATATATTTCTTAAGAGATGTTCAAAAACCTTAAAAGAGAAATAATATTGACTTTTTATTTCTACCTATAATGTAGTATATGAGTTATTACAATTAAATTACCTTTTAAAGATTGATTTATTTTTCATATAAATGCTTTTACTTGATATGGCTTGCTTTAAAGGTGGTAAATACCTCATAAAGTAAGACTTGCATTATGTTCACTTCCAAGTTCCAACTATTTGGTATGGTTGGAGAAAAGGTAAAAACTATGTCCTCCTTTCTTTCAATCCAACTCTGACATATTTTTTTTAAAAGAAAAATGAAAAAAAAAAACTTAAATGTAATTGAACCGAATGTCTCACCTGGCGACTCCAGACTTTAGCCCCGGAAACCATATTCATTTAATGGGCTTCGAACGGGATTCGAAGTGCCAAGGCTCGAAGACCTTTGGGACATGAAACAATACTTTTAACGTTGTTCGTGCCCCTTTTGGCGACCAAGGCATAATGACAACAATCTATCTTCGAAATGGGATTTGAAATGCCAAGGCTCGAGACCTCTGGGACATGGAACTTCGTGCCCCTTTTGACAACCAAGGCACAATGGAAACAATCTATCTATTCGGAGATGCGAATAATATTTGATACGACTTTCGAACCGTCACATGAATTCCGACCCAACTACCGTAAGAACAGAATGTAAGGGCAAAAATCTATTCTATGCGCAGACATGAAAGCTCTATCAATAGAAAGATTTTAGCTTATTTTTATTCACGTGCATTGCACGTGTATCACATGCTAATTAGTACAAATATTTTAGAGCGGTATGCATATTCTTAGAATAAGCGTGCAATGAGTTACATAAATTTTGAAGAAGAAAAATGTAAGCTAAAAACTAATTAATGGTGAGCCTACTATGCTTCAACAACACATACTTCATATATGAATATGGACAATATTGTCGGCTATGGTTGTGCCTTATTTTAAGAAACTGTAGCCTCCTCTTTTTTACAGTCACGTACATGTCAAGAAGTTGTTGAATAAAAGTAGAATTTTGTAGAAACTATAGAGAAATTCGGTCAACATATGTCCGTTGATAGTTTGATGTTTTAATTAGTCGTACTTCACGAAAAATTTAACACTTCTATAGATTTGAGAATGATTCACACAAATTAATTTCTCAATAGAATTTACATATTAGCTGATAAGTTTTCAAGTAAAAAATTTCATATTGAAGAAAATATAAAAGATGATAAAATTTATGGATAAAATATAACAACAACACGAAAGTAGGAAGGAAGTTTTGTGTGTGCTCAAGTTTGCCACCATAGACACTTTGTTGTACATCTTTATAGAGTATAATGAAGAATGTTAAAAAAGCTATAATGCAAAAATACTATAAATGTTGAAGATGAAAGAAACAAACAATCAAGAAAAATAAACTTACAAATTTGACACGCTATAAAGTCACCAAAATCAAAATCAAACAAGCAAATAATAACGTCACTACAACAAAAAAAGAAAGAAAAAAGGATTGTATTATCTATTATGACATACTGTCTCACACGAAGGATATAGCTATGAAGAATACTTAAACAATACATACCCAATCATCGTTAACATCATAATTAAGTTTTAATGCAGATAATAAATTTAACAATCATACTAAATAATAAGGTATTGGAATTAGGACAAACAAATGATTTGATGTGTTTTCTAAATGAAGTAACTGATTTAAGGCTATATGAAACGTAATAAGAATTTTGCTGTGATAATACCATAATCTGCACAAAAAAAACATATTCTGCACTAAGTACTATAATGGTTAATTAGCTATGATGCGAAAGCACTTAAGCGAAGTCTACAATTGCATCATAAGCTATTTGAATATATGAAAATATAAAGGTCTTGTACAATGATAGAAATTCTTTATATTAACTTATCATGCTCCAGAATTTCTAGAGGATTTTTCACATTAGTACTATATTTAACTTTAGAACTTTTCAAGAAATTATATAATCAAGAATAATAGGTTGCTAGCAATGACCCAAAAAGGACTGAAAAGAATTCAATATTGGCACCATAGACACTCTTTTGGAAAAAAGAAATTTCTTGGAGAAAGAATACAAAAATGATAATGGGACAAAGATACCTTATTGTGTACTTATATAGTGTGTGGTGAAGAATGTGAAAAAATTGTGAAAATAAGTTACTAATGTTGAATATGAAAGATAGAAAGAACCAGAATTAACTAAGTGTGACGACCCGACCCGTCATCTCATGAGAACCGCTCCGTTTTCCCCATTTCCTACTTCGTTATGCTTCATTATTAGTGTCTTGTGTGAACGAGTTGAATTGGGTTGATTTTTGGAAAGAAATGAGACACTTAGTCTCTTTAAGGAAGGCTTATTTTGGAAAAGTCAACCGGATGTTGACCTATAGTTAGAGGGCTCGGATGTGGATTCCGAAGATTCGGTTAGCTTCGGGGGATAATTTGTGACTTAGAAGTGTGATCGGAAGTGATTTTGGAGGTCCGGTGTAGAATTAGGCTTGAATTGGTGAAGTTAGTATTTTGGCGAATTCCGGTTGATAGGTGAGATTTTGATCCGAGGGTCGGAATGGAATTCCGAGAGTTTCTGTAGCTTCGTTAGGTGATTTGGGATGTGTGTGAAAAATTTCAGGTTATTCGGAGGTGATTTGGTTGGGTTTTTGATCAAATGCGTGTTTCGGAAGTTTTAGAAGAACTTAGACTTGAATCCGATGTAATTTGGTGTTTTGATGTTAGTTTTGGTATTTTGAGAGTGCAACTAAGTTTGAATGATCATATGTGACGTGTTAGTATGTTCGTATGCGGTCCCGAGGAGCTCGGTGAGTTTCGGATAGGTTTGGGCTGCGTTGTGCTCGTTTTTCTTTAACTTCGACGTCGTTTCTTCAAGCATAAATGATATTATATTGAACAAATGAGCTCCGATTACTGTTTTGAATGAAGCATTAGATCCGTATCGTAATTACGAACCCGTAGCAAAAAGAATCGTCGAATTTGGACATCGTATGAGGATTTTATGGCCATTTTACCAAGGTTGCCCAGATTTTAAAGTTAATGACTAAATTGCCCCTGACGGCGTATTAAAAACCTGTACTATTTGCAAATCTTAAAACATACATATCTCCTTCATTATAAGGTCAAATTGAGTGATTCAAAAGCCTAAATTCATTAGCATTTCACAAGGATTGGGAGCAGTAAAACGCGTGAACAGTATACCTATAATGAGCAGATCGAGTTTTCTTCCAATTTTTAAACGGGAAGAAGCTTCTGAAGCGATTTTTAAGAGAGAAAATCAATGGGTATCATAGAGGTAAGTGATTTGATTATTAAAACTCATTTATGGGTGATTATAGACCACAATCTCAGCCTTTAATTCATGAAAAACAGTAGAAAAATAGGATTTTGGGGCCTGAGATTATGAGACCTTTAGAGGTCGATTTGAGGGGTCAAACGGACTCCGATTTTGGTGTTCATTATATGTACGAAATCGGGAGAAGATGAAGAACACTTTTACGTAAAAATTTCTGAGTTTTGAGAAGTGGGTCCGGGGCTCGGGTTTTGTCAATTTCGGGATTATTGATGTTTTTCGATTATTTTCGATTGGGTATTGATCCTATAGCATAATGTGACGTATTCGTTGTGGTTTTGGTCAGCTTCGACGCGCGAGGAGGTCGATTTGAGAGGCAAGGGCATAGTGAGCTAGGATTTTGGCCGGCTCGAGGTTAGTAATAGATGTAAATGCTGTGTTGAGGGTTTGGAACCCCGAGTTTGCACATCGTAGTGCTATGTTGAGGTGACTTGCACGCTGGATAACGGGCGTGGGGTAGAGCACCGTCGGGGATTGTGACATGGTCCGTCCCGCTTTATAAAATTACTACCTAATTGATTGAAGCTTAGTAGATATCCTTATAAAAATGGATTAATTGTCATAATTGGGCCTCGTGCAACCTGATTGAATCCTTCAGGGATTGCTCTTGCTGGTTTCTTACCATTTTTACATATAATTAAACTCAGTCCTAGTATTTGACACTGTTTTTGCAACTCAGCCATTTTTGTTTTCTCAAACATGGAACCTAAATAATATTTCTAATGAAGTTTGGGCTGAATATTTATATATTATTGTGCCCGAGGGGCTTATATGATTCTGGACTGAGTATGGGATCGGGCTGCGCGCCGCAGCAGTATTATATTGATATTGACATGAGGCTTAGGGCCTAATGGATGCAACAAGATGGCTTGATATTGCGCTTGGGCCGTAAGGGGCCCCTCCCGGAGTCTGCACACCCCCAGTGAGCGTCGTCGACGATAAATAAATGGAGCGGGTTGCACGCCGCAGCGGGTACTAGAGAGTATCGTACTATTTGTTGCATTTCTTAATTGATTGTCATTCATTTACTTATCTGTTGCAGCATCATTGTTTTCATTGGTTTATTGAGTTGATATTATCTGGATTGAACTACTGTAATTATAGCTTACATTGTGCCTATCCAGGATTTCTTACTCTCAGCCTTTATTTATGTTTATTACTCTCTGGGTTGGAAGTGCTCACATTACTCCCTGTACCTTGTGTGTAGATCTAGGTGCACCCGATGAGGCCGAGTGAGGATTTCTCAGCCGAGCATCATATCTGGGAGCATCAAGGTAGCTGCATGACGTCCGCAGTCCTGATCTTCCCATCTAACCTATTTGCCTTATTTCCGCATTTCTTTAGAGCACTATGTAGTAGGTTGACACCCGTGTATTAGAGGCTCAGACTTGTGACATCGAATTCTTCGGGCTGTGTAGTAGTATTTCTACTTGGGTTTTCCGCATGTTTTAACTATATTTCAGAGTTTCAGTATTATAACTTAGTAATTATTTGTGCTAATTGAATCATAAATTGTATAAAAAGAGTTAAGGTTGTTGAATTGGTCGGGCTTGCCTAGCACTGTGTTGGGAGCCATCACGACCGGGGTTGGGGTCGTGACAAGTTGGTATCAGAGCCTAGGTTACTTGGTCTCGCGAGTCATGAGCCGGTTTAGTAGAGTCTCGTGGATCGGTACGGAGACGTCTGTACTTATCCTCGAGAGGCTGCAGAACCTTTAGGAAAACTTCACATTCTTGAATTCTTATCGTGCGTCCTTGATTTAGCTTGAAAAGAAACTCTTGAAATTCCTTCCACGTGTTCGTACGCGCGCGTGAGTGCTCAGTATCAGATGTGCCTTGATGGCTTGTGATTCCCCGATCGAGGGGCGAGATGTAATCTCTGTGAGTTTATGTTGGGCCAGTCTGGAGGACTTGAGGCCGGATCTTTTCCTATGGCTTGAGCACCGAGGTGCTGATTGTGTGAGCAAGTGTTTCGAACTTATATGTTCGGCATTGCCCCTATTAGTGGGAGTGACGGCTGGTTAGCTATGTGGTGAGTATGTTAGTGCTGCAAGGTGCATCTATGTGACTTGGAGGTGATGAGGAAGGCCTACTAGATGATAGAAAAACTATTAGGTGTTTGAATTCCATTGCGATTCGAGGTATAGTCCGAGTTATGGGCGCGTGAAGAATCTTTTCATGTTTCCAGTTGAGAGTGAAGTAAAAATTTTATGTTGCGGTATGAGTTCAGACTCAGGAAGACTAAGCGACTGCATACAGTTTAGGACGGTGGAGGGTATACAGAAATGGTAGTTGGAGGCAAAGCAGGTGGGTCATCTCCTGTGGAATGTTCTGAAGTTGTGTGATCCTTATGTTATCTATTAGAAGATCTCATTTACAAGTGAAGAAAATGTGTTGACATCTAAATTGGATCGCCTAGAGAGTAGGCTTAACTGTTGTGTGAGTGAATGCGAGATTTGCAGAAGAGTTAAAAAAAATCTAGATGATTTGTGTTTCCACAAGCTTATGAAGGATTGAGTTTAATCTCACTATGGTATTAAGGCAACAATGGAGTATGTGCATTATGAGTTGTTGGGAGTGTTTTGATCTATGGCTTCGAGCCAAGTTGGGGAGTTTGCTATTGATTAGCTAATTGTACGGTTATGTGCTATGTTGGTTCCGGTTTGAGGCATGCTGGCGAATCAGTGCTGGTTGCAGAATTGAGCCGAGGATGGCACGAGTGAAGCAAAATTTTGACAAAGGTTATATGGTGCTTCGTAGATGTGTGAGAATCACAGGATGTCTTAAGCTGTTGTTGGTAAAGAATGCTTGGTGCATGGAGCAGGAAAATGTTTGTTTGTATTGGGATGAGGTCATATCCTGCGGTGTCAGAGTGCTATTGAGGCACGGGTGGTTATGTTCGTTTGATCAGGTGAATTGCAGTTTGAATAAGAAGTAAATGACTCTCGAGAATGGTTTTAATGTGTTCAAGATTCTACATGTAACAATCAGGTGTCTTAAGGTTGTGTATGTGGTTAGAGACTGTGTTTTCATTGGAAAAAGGGTCAAGACTTGTGGTATTTTTATGTTAATTATGGGATTCTATGTATCAGTATCTAGAAAGTAAAGGTAACGGATTTAGATTCGCAGGAAGTTCTTTAGAGTAAAGTATTTTGGAATGTGGTGTTTCTGGGAATATTTGAGAGAGGATTCAGTGGCTTATGGGTCTTAGACAGTGTGGTCTTGTGCTTGGGTCTCGTGTAGTGAGCCTGGGTTGAGGAACTGTGGTGCTACAGCAAGGGGGAATATCAAGTTGATGATGAATCAGAAGGGAAATTAGATAAATAGAATAACTTGATAGTAGACCGAATCGGTATGGTAAGGATATGATTAATTCTTCGTATGTGTTCGAG
>NC_031999.1:38078006-38088994 GCF_001879085.1 Nicotiana attenuata
TGTGAGACGGGGTCGTCAGCCTTGTGTTGTGATGGTATTGATGAGCTCGAGATACAGTTTTTTCGTTTGAGTCATTTTTCATGATTTGAGTATGTTCAGACCGTTTCTTATTGGTGCGCGTATTATGCAAGTTGTGGCTTAGGCCTGTATTGAGGTGTCATATCACCAGAGTGGTGTGTTGGATTTGAGGTGATCGTTGGGATCACTAATGAATACGAACGGATTTGATTTCAGCTTGTTGGAAGGATAATATCGAGGTTTGGCTCGGAATCTGCTGTGGTATTAGTCAAAAGGGAAGTGGCTTCATGAATGGTTGATCTGAGAAATGGTTACGTTTTATTACGTGTTTCATTTATCCTCGGCAGTATATGAAAGTGTTGGAATAACACCTTAGTTGATAAGAGGTTTTCTACCGGTATTTGGGTGTTGTGGGCAACTGCTGTGAAAAGAAGTTATCGTTTTGAGTGTTTGGGTTATGTAGTATATCATATGATTGCACCTGAGGTTGCAGGTATGGGTTATTACAGCTGGTTCAGGCTTATTCTGAGTATAGATATGAGGTTCTGATCTTGTGTATGATTTCGGAAAGTGCAATGTGGTTCTATGGTTTATGGACTAGATGGATTGTGAAATTTCAGCTATGTTGTGTTATCGGACCTATGCGAGATAGGGCGACGTGGGATCACCCCCGGGTATATGCTTGGTAAGGTCATTTAGCTATTGGTTGGCTCTAGGACAACTCTGGGTACGCTCGAGGACGAACGTTTGTTTAAGTTGGGGAGGATGTGACGACCTGACACGTCGTCTCATGAGAACCGCTCCGCTTCCCCCATTTCCTGCTTCGTTATGCTTCATTATCAGTGTCTTGTGTGAACGAGTTGAATTGGGTTGATTTTTGGAAGGAAATGAAATACTTAGTCTCTTTAAGGAAGGCTTGTTTTGGAAAAGTCAACCGGATGTTGACCTATGAGTTAGAGGGCTCGGATGTGGATTCCGACAATTCGGTTAGCTTCGGGGGATGATTTGTGACTTAGGAGTGTGATCGGAAGTGATTTTGGAGGTCCGGTGTAGAATTAGGCTTGAATTGGTGAAGTTAGTATTTTGGCGAATTCCGGTTGATAGGTGAGATTTTGATCCGAGGGTCGGAATGGAATTCCGAGAGTTGCTGTAGCTTCGTTAGGTGATTTGGGATGTGTGTGCAAAATTTCAGGTTATTCGGAGGTGATTTGGTTGGGTTTTTGATCAAATGCGTGTTTCGGAAGTTTTAGAAGAACTTGGACTTGAATCCGATGTAAATTTGGTGTTTTGATGTTAGTTTTGGTGTTTTAAGAGTGCAACTAAGTTTGAATGATCATATGTGACGTGTTAGTATGTTCGTATGCGGTCCCGAGGAGCTCGGGTGAGTTTCAGATAGGTTTGGGCTGCGTTGTGCTCGTTTTTCTTATGCTTCGACGTCGTTTCTTCAAGCATAAATGATATTATATTGAACAAATGAGCTCCGATTACTGTTTTGAATGAAGCATTAGATCCGTATCGTAATTACGGACCCGTAGAAAAAAGAATCGTCGAATTTGGACATCGTATGAGGATTTTATGGCCATTTTACCAAGGTTGCCCAGATTTTAAAGTTAATGACTAAATTGCCCCTGACGGCGTATTAAAAACCTGTACTATTTGCAAATCTTAAAACATACATATCTCCTTCATTATAAGGTCAAATTGAGTAATTCAAAAGCCTAAATTCATTAGCATTTCACAAGGAATCCATTGGGAGCAGTAAAACGCGTGAACAATATACCTATAATGAGTAGATCGAGTTTTCTTCCAATTTTTAAACAGGAAGAAGCTTCTGAGGCGATTTTTTAGAGAGAAAATCAGTGGGTATCACAGAGGTAAGTGATTTGATTATTAAAACTCATTTGTGGGTGATTATAGACCATAATCCCAGCCTTTAATTCATGAAAAACAGTAGAAAAATAGGATTTTGGGGCCTGAGATTATGAGACCTTTAGGGGTCGATTTGAGGGGTCAAACGGACTCCGATTTTGTTGTTCTTTATATGTACGAAATCGGGAGAAGATGAAGAACACTTTTCTGTAAAAATTTCTGAGTTTTGAGAAGTGGGTCCGGGGCTCGGGTTTTGTCAATTTCGGGATTATTGATATTTTTCGATTATTTTCGATTGGGTATTGATCCTATAGCATAATGTGACGTATTCGTTGTGGTTTTGGTCAGATTCGATGCGCGAGGAGGTCGATTTGAGAGGCAAGGTCATAGTGAGCTAGAATTTTGGCCGGCTCGAGGTTAGTAATAGATGTAAATGCTGTGTTGAGGGTTTGAAACCCCGAGTTTGCACATCATAATACTATGTTGAGGTGACTTGCACGCTGGATAACGGGAGTGGGGTAGAGCACCGTCGGTGATTGTGACATGGTCCGTCCCGCTTTATAAAATTACTACCTAATTGATTGAAGCTTAGTAGATATCCTTATAAAAATGGATTAATTGTCATAATTGGGCCTCGTGCAACCTGATTGAATCCTTCAGGGATTGCTCTTGCTGGTTTCTTACCATTTTTACATATAATTAAACTCAGTCCTAGTATTTGACACTGTTTTTGCAACTCAGCCATTTTTGTTTTCTCAAACATGGAACTAAATAATATTTCTAATGATGTTTGGGCTGAATATTTATATATTATTGTGCCCGAGGGGCTTATATGATTCTGGACTGAGTATGGGATCGGCCTACGCGCCGCAGCAGTATTATATTGATATTGACATGAGGCTTAGGGCCTAATGGATGCCACAAGATGGCTTGATATTGCGCTTGGACCGTAAGGGGCCCCTCCCGGAGTCTGCACACCCCTAGTGAGCGCCGTCGACGATAAATAAATGGAGCGGGCTGCACGCCGCAGCGGGTACTAGAGAGTACCACTTATCTGTTGCAGCATCATTGTTTTCATTGGTTTATTGAGTTGATATTATCTGGATTGAACTGCTGTAATTATAGCTTACGTTGTGCCTATCCAGGATTTCTTACTCTCAGCCTTTATTTATGTTTATTACTCTCTGGGTTGGAACTACTCACATTACTCCCTGCACCTTGTGTGCAGATCTAGGTGCACCCGCTGAGGCTGAGTGAGGATTTCTCAGCCGAGCATCATATCTGGGAGCATCAAGGTAGCTGCATGACGTCCGCAATCCTGATCTTCCCATCTAACCTATTTGCTTTATTTCCGCATTTCTTTAGAGCACTATGTAGTAGGTTGACACCCGTGTATTAGAGGCTCAGACTTGTGACATCGAATTCTTCGGGCTGTGTAGTAGTATTTCTACTTGGGTTTTCCGCATGTTTTAACTTTCAGAGTTTCAGTATTATAACTTAGTAATTATTTGTGTTAATTGAATCATGAACTGTATAAAAAGGGTTAAGGTTGTTGAATTGGTCGGGCTTGCCTAGCAGTGTGTGGGGAGCCATCATGACCGGGGTTGGGGTCGTGAAACTAAGGTAATTTACATTGCTATAAATAAAGAATGTAAAAAGAAGGACGTTGCCATGGAATATTGATCACGCCCAACTATGCCTTATAAAAAGACACGCGGACGTTGCAAATATAGTCTGGGTATTTAGGCCCAGAGTCGAACCCACAGGGAATTAACCTATCAATTACTTTCTTTGTATGTACTCAATTCTATGGATTCAACTTCCCCAAACTTTATAAATCACAGTTGATGGTATTACTAATAGCTAAGACTGAAAGTAAATAGACAGCTGAAAACTAAATATGCTTGAGTTGTAAACAATTCTGAGAAGGTTCTAAGGCTATGATTTCCCCTATTGATGGAATCACTTCCGGTTATGTTTCATATAAATTAACCAACATATCTCTATCAATCCTGAGCACTCTATTTACTGTAAATCTCTCCCGAGTAATCACAATAATTTACTAAACGCACTCTCCCGAGATACGCTAGCTAGCTTAGTTTATTACAGCTCACGTTAAATTGCACCCAAGGCTTCGTTATCCCTAATCCCGCCTTTAAACCCGTAGTTATAGATCCCTCTTATACTTTGGGAGTGATGTTGTTCAACAACTACCTAAATATGCACTCTCTCCCGAGTTATGCACACTAAATAGGCATAGCTAATTGAGGATCCTGTCAATTAACTACAACAAACACGTAGTTGAACAAATAGAGATTAAACTGATAATCTATATTAACATAATCAAGAAGTTCATCCTTCAATAGGTTTCATCAAAACCCTAGACAAAGGATTTAGCTACTCATAACAACGTAGGATAAAACTACTAGATTATTCATAATGCAAAAATTGCAAGAAAATAAAAGAGATAAAAGAACTATGCTGTTTTGGGTGATCTCTCACACTTGTTCCTCCTCCAAAAGCAATCTCAAAAACAAGCTTAAACTATCTTGGGCGAGTTTCTATAGCTTATAAGGGTTTTACAAAAGTTTCCCCGAATTGACACTTTGGCCCCCAATTTTCAGATACGTGAACAGTTCACCGCGGCCGCGGCGTGGACCGCGGTGAACACTGCCTCGTTCATTTTCTTCGTTTTGTCTCCGCGCTCTGCACCGTGGTCCACTGCGGTCGCGGTGGACTTTTGTCCAGTCATTTTCTTTTGCTCTTTGTGTTCGGGTACTTCTTGAGTGGGTGTTTTCTTCACATTATTGCCTCCAAACGCTTCATGTTGCTTCCTCACATATAATATTCCCTGCGAAACCAAATAACACTATTTAAAGCATTTTGTTGGCAATTTACCTTATAAAACAACAACAAAGCATGAGCAATTAAGGTATAAATATCAACTATATAGCCTACTATCAACACTCCACACTTAGATTATTGCTAGTCCTCGAGCAATTCACCACACTCCATCAAAATTCCTTCCCTAAGCTTTTCCCTCAACGACTCACACCATGAACATTTTACAAGAGTTACACCTAGTAGTGAGCAAACTTTACCTCAAGAATCAAATCTTTCGTACCCCGTAACATTTGCACTTACTCAAACCACTCTACACAAGAGTCAAGACGTACCTTTCCTTTGTGAATCACATGCCCTCACATCACACAAGAGAGTAGTTCCATATATAATGATAGTGATAACAATTAGGAACTAAAATAGACAGAATTCGCTTACTCTCAAAAAGAACATCCACATGCCACAAAAATGCTAATCGAGCCCCACTCAGTCTAAGATCAATAGGACTTTATTTGGTTGTAATGTAGGCTAAGGGACAGGTAGGATATATTTGGATATAGTGACTACCCTCCCTTAGCACTTTTAATACAATTACATTATACTTCAAGATCATCGTTTTGTCAGCCAACACTCCACCATATTTATTTAAACATCCCCATACATTAGGTGCAATTTGTACAAGCTACCACTTATTAATCACTAGACAATATATTATTATTTATTTTTTTGTGGTGCTTCTCTTTTTATGCTTCACATTCTGCACCTTTTCTCTATTTCCATGGTTCCACTTCAAAAACCAAACCACCACCCCACACTTTTGCTTTTACATATTTTCAATGCCATTCTAGTGCTTAGTGAGAGGAAAATTGGTTCAAACAACAGGCTATTCAAACAATTGGGTAAGGTTCACATTGTGGTTGCCAAAGAAACAGGCTTATAGGCTCAACGGGGTTAACTACGATGTAATGCATTCAGGTGGGTTTACTTTATATGTCTGGCTCAACAAAGAAATGCCTATATCACTTTTAAAACTGAATGAAGCTACTATTTCGCTTTGCAAACACACAGGGCAAGTTCTAGGCATCAAATGTACAGCATGGAATACAGTAACACTCACACACACATGGCACATGACTCACTCCGGATTAGTTTATCAAGACATTCTCTTTTGAGTGTTCAAGTTAGGTACAACATACAATTTTTAAGGCACTTAATAAGATTCAACCCTTGAAGCTAAGCGCTACACTCTAGCGTCTATCGTGTTCAGGTGTAAAAGCGCTAAGGGTTTTTCTTCTTCGATTTTAAGCTCGTCGCCCATTAATCCTAACCTAAAAAAAACAAAAAATCTACCTATACCCGGTTCAAGCTAAACCCTTGGAAAAGAACCGTGACCCAAAGAAAAACCAAGGGGGAGTTACTACACTAACTAAAAAAAATAAAAAATCTTTTTGGTATTTTCTCTAGACTAACTTACCTCAAGAAAATTGTCTAAAGGATCCGTCATCAGGAAGAGTCTCTATATTCCATTTTTTTTCTCTCGACTTAGTCCCTCAAGAACCCCGTCGAAAGAGATCCGTCGTCGGGACAAGTCACTTACTATTTCTACTTACCTAATGAACTACTATTCTACATCAAAACAATCAAAGCAAACAGTTAATTGTTACAATTACAACATACAATGAAGTATCCCCCCACCCCACACTTAAAACAAAGACATGTCCCCATGGCTTCAAAATGTAAAGAACAGTGAGGTAAAGAAACTTCCCTGAGGCTCACTCTTGGTCAGAAACTGTGTCTGGGTTCACGTTGCAAGCGCGACCCGGAGCTCTCAACCAGCCCATGAATTTCTTTTCCGACTTCACCTGTCGGTCAGCCACCGCATCAATACGGGTACCCAAGTCAGCGACGGAGGTCCGCAACCCAGTCATCTCCTGCTCCAAAGCTGCCATGCGAGTGCTCCGGCGTGGCTGTGATGGTCCTTCCTCGTCCCCTCTCGGAGGAGCTGTGATCTCAGCAGCCCCAGCATCATCATCAGACTCATCAGCAGAGTCATCACTGTCTGGCACCGGCTCTCTTCCCTCGAGTCCAATTTTCTTTGCCCGGAAAGGAGCCTTCAAAGGTAATTTCCCATCAACTCGAAGGTTCTCAGGGACATTAGCAAGGCGACACAGTCGGGTGACTAGCGAAGGGAAGTAGTGGCCCTTGATTAGCTCAGGCGATCTAATGAACATTTCATCATGGAGGACGCGGGCTACATCAAACCCTTGGTGAGTCATAAAGCAGTAGATCATAGTTGCTCGTGGCCCATTCACATCGGTGGTATTGCTGGATGGTAGCAGACGGGTGTTGATGACCGTGAGCCAACACTTTGCCTCCCAAGTAAGAGACTGTGAGTGTAGAGTCGTCGGCTGTGCTACCCATTTGGGCATTCTGCTAGGTATACAGATTACCTTCTGAATTCTGTCCCAGTCAACCCTCGGGCGATGAGACATGATGTAATGATCGTCACCCGTGAATGTTGGGAGGCGATACGCTCTGCGGATGACCTCTATAGAAGCATTAACCCAGTTGTTGCGCACAGTCACAATCCCATTCTCGTTTTCTGGCAAGTTTGCATAAAACTCTCTCACTAGCTGAATATTGGCCTCCTCTGGAACCTCAAAGAAGATGTCAAGCTGACACCTTAACTCATTAAACTTATTGTGGCACTCCTTCACCAGTGTCGTCTGATCGATATGGACCTCATGGAGCAACTTCTTTGCAGGTTTCTGATTGTACCTTGTCTCCGCTGATTGAGATACGAACCGAGTGTTATCGAACTGAGTTGCACTGGCTTGGCCCCTAGCTCGTGAGGAGCCTCCTAGACCACTAGCAGAGGACCCGGTGTTTTATCTCTTACGAGATGAACTCATAGTACCTGTCAAAACAGAGCAACGCTTGTTAGGACGGTCCCAAAATGTGTGACTATGGGTGGTTACTCAGACTTCACCACAACCATGTCATAACATTTCCTTATATCTCCATTGAGGCAATTTCCTAAACACATTGTGGGCAAGGCAATTATCTTCATATACATGGCCCATGGGAATCAAGAAAACTTCCCCAATTCAACTATCCACTACACCCACACACCCCACACTTGCTCTGAACAATCACCCACCAACAACACCATTCCAAAGATTCAATACACAGCCCCTTCACCAAACATATGCTAAAAAAAATGAAATTACACGATAAAATAAAAAGAAAAGCTAAATAAAACAAAATCCTATCACTAATACTACATGATAACAAAATTTAACTAGCATAATACAACAAAAATAGAAAGAAAAGAGAAGGGGGGGGTCGGAATCATACCTTAGGCGAAGAAGGTGGGGGTGATTGTGAGGGAAGAAGGAGAAGATGTGAGTTTGGGGGAGAGTTAGGGTTTTAGAGAGAGAGAGGGGAATTGGGGAATTTAGGGGGGGAATCGGGGGTTTGGTTTTTAGAGGGGGGGGTTGTTTTTATGTTTTTCAAAATTAAAGAGAAGAAGAGAAGAAAAAGAGGAAGAAAAACAGAATAAATAATAAAAAAACTAAAAATTACAATACCTGGTACCCCCGCGGTCGACCGCGGCCGCGGAGGCATTTAACATTCGAGACAGTGTGTCCCGTGGTTCACCGCGATCCTCGCCGCGATCGCGGGGAATTTTATCGCCTGAAGCAGTGTGTCCCGCAGTTGACCGCGGTCCACGCCGCGGTCGCGGGACTGGCAACATCCTTCCTTTTTTTTCTTTTATATGAATTTACAAGAACAAACTTACAACAACATTCGTGGGTTGCCTCCTACGCAGCGCCTGATTTAACGTCGCGGCACGATGCAGATAAGCGCATTTAAGGCTCGCTTAACCTCTGAGGTTCCGTCAGATTTGTCTCAGATACTACCTTTGGCTCTTTCATGCCTATGTATAACTTCAATCTCTGCCCGTTGACTCTAAATGTGTGAGAGTCTTTCTCTGAGGCAATCTCCACAGCTCCTGAAGGGAAAACTTCTACCACTCGAAATGGACCAAACCATCTAGACTTAAGCTTACCCGGGAAAAACCGTAATCTTGAGTTATAAAGCAATACCATATCCCCAGGTTTGAAATATCGCTCAACAATATTCTGGTCGTGCAACCTCTTCATTCTCTCCTTATACAATTTTGTGCTCTCAAAAGCAAGATATCTGAACTCGTCGAGCTCATGCAATTCAGTGATTCTTGTTGCGCCTGCCGCCTCAATATCTAAGTTCAGCTGTTTCAATGCCCACCATGCTTTATGTTCAAGTTCCACTGGCAAGTGGCAGGCCTTTCCAAATACCAACTTATATGGTGACATACCAATTGGTGTTTTGAAGGCAGTTCTATAAGCCCAGAGTGTATCATCTAGCTTTTTCGCCCAATCAGTTCTTGTGGCATTCACAGTCTTGGTTAGCACACTCTTTATTTCTCTGTTGGACACTTCAACCTGCCCACTAGTCTGAGGATGATATGGGGTATCCACCTTATGGCGTACATCATACTTTGCAAGCAACTTCTCGAAGGCTCTATTACAGAAGTGGGTGCCTCCGTCACTGATAATCGCTCTTGGTGTCCCAAACCGGGTGAATATATTCTTCTTCAAAAATCCCACCACCACTCTTGCATCATTAGTGGGCAACGCTACAGCTTCAACCCATTTGGACACGTAATCCACAGCAACAAGTATGTACTTATTGCCAAAAGAGCTGACGAAGGGACCCATGAAGTCAATCCCCCAAACATCGAACACCTCCACCTCTTGAATCGGGTTCATGGGCATCTCATGGTGACGGGAAATATTCCCGGTCCGCTGACATTCATCACATCCCTTCACCCATAGGTATGCATCTCTAAACACTGTTGGCCAAAAGAATCCGGCCTCTAGCACTTTCGCCGCTGTCCTGACCCCTCCAAAATGTCCTCCATATGCTGATGTGTGACAAGCCTGCAAAACAGAAGATTGTTCTATCTCGGGGACACACCTCCGGATCATATTATCAACACATATTCTAAACAAATAAGGCTCGTCCCAATAATACATGCGGCAATCACGGTAAAACTTTTTCTTTTGTACAGATGAAAGGTCATGGGGAACTATACCACAGGCCAGGTAATTTGCAAAGTCTGCATACCATGGCGCTTCCTCAAGACTAGCTGCAAGCAGCTGCTCGTCTGGAAAGGTTTCCAGAATCTCTTCGACCTCGACTGATTTTTCAGCTCCTTCAAGTCGTGATAGATGATCAGCGACTTGATTTTCTGTGCCCTTACGGTCACGAATTTCGAGGTCGAATCTTGCAACAGCAGCACCTACGAATCAGGCGCGGCTTAGACTCCTTCTTCTCAATTAGGTACCTGAGAGCTGCATGGTCAGTGTATACTATTACCTTGGAGCCAATCAGATATGATCGGAACTTGTCGAAAGCAAACACCACTGCCAACATCTCCTTCTCCGTCACAGTGTAGTTGAGCTGTGCACCGCTTAGCTTTCTGCTCGCGTAATAAATCGGGTGCATTAGCTTATCCTTTCGCTGCCCCAAGACTGCTCCTATAGCATAATCGCTTGCGTCACACATAAGCTCAAATGGTTGCTGCCAATTGGGTGCAATAATGATGGGTGCAGTCACCAGCCTCTTTTTCAGTTCCTCAAATACCAACCTTCAATCATTAGAAAACACAAAGGGCTAATCCTTTTCAAGGAGTTTGCATAATGGGTTAGCAATTTTGGAAAAATCTTTTATGAATCGCCGGTAGAATCCGGCGTGTCCAAGGAAACTTCTCACCGCCTTAACTGAAGTGGGCGGTGGTAGCTTTTCAATCACATCAACCTTAGCATGGTCAACCTCAATTCCTTTACTGGACACTCGATGCCCCAGGACTATCCCTTTCTGTACCATAAAATGGCACTTCTCCCAATTTAGCACTAAATTTGTCTCCACACATCTTTTAAGCACTCTTCTTAAGTTGTGAAGACAGTCTTCGAATGAATCTCCCACTACGGAAAAATCATCCATAAAGACCTCCATAATGTCCTCGACCATGTCTGTGAAGATGGCTAACATGCACCATTGAAATGTCGCTGGTGCATTGCAAAGCCCAAAAGGCATTCTCCGAAAGGCGAATATTCCATACGGACAAGTGAAGGATGTTTTCTCTCTATCTTCGGGGGCTATTGATATCTGATTGTACCCCGAATATCCGTCCAAGAAACAGAAGTGTGATC
>NC_031999.1:38092613-38095560 GCF_001879085.1 Nicotiana attenuata
CCTGCCTTTAAACCCGCAGTTATAGATCCCTCTTATACTTTGGGAGTGATGATGTTCAACAACTACCTAAATATGCACTCTCTCCCGATTTATGCACACTAAATAGGCACAACTAATTGAGGATCCTGGCAATTAACTACAACAAACACGTAGTTGAACAAATAGAGATTAAACTGGCAATCTATATTAACATAATCAAGAAGTTCATCCTTCAATAGGTTCCATCAAAACCCTAGACAATGAATTTAGCTACTCATAACAACGTAGGATAAAACTACTAGATTATTCATAATGCAAAAATTGCATGAAAATAAAAGAGATAAAAGAACTATGATGTTTTAGGTGATCTCTCACACTTGTTCTTCCTCCAAAAGTAATCTCAAAAACAAGCTTAGACTATTTTGGGCGAGTTTCTATAACTTATAAGGGTTTTACAAAAGTTTCCCCGAATTGACACTTTGGCCCCCAATTTTCAGATACGTGAACAGTTCACCGCGGCCGCGGCGTGGACCGCGGTCGACCGCGGTGGACACTGCCTCATTTATTTTCTTTGCTTTTTCTCCGCGCTCTGCACCGCGGTCCACCGCGGTCGCGGTGGACTTGTGTCCAGTCATTTTCTTTTGCTCTTTGTGCTCGGGTACTTCTCGAGTGGGTGTTTTCTTCACATTATTGCCTCCAAACGCTTCATGTTGCTTCCTCACATATAATATTCCCTGCGAAACCAAATAACACTATTTAAAGCATTTTATGGGCAATTTACCTTATAAAACAACAACAAAGCATGAGCAATTAAGGTGTAAATATCAACTATATAGCCTACTATCATGCATGCAAATATTTTTTAGATACATTCAATTATACCTTGATGGCGAGATAGTAGTGTGCCTTATAATCTAAATGTCGCTTCTTCTCCAATTGCGTAGCTGCATCACCCGTCAACGCTGTGCCTTCTAGGGGTTCCTTAAATCCTTCATCAATGGTGGACCATAATCCAATAGCCTTAAAAAAAATCTTCATCTCTTGATACCAAATTTCAAAATTATTTTTTCTATCAAACACAAAAACGGGACAATAAGATGGTTCAGGATCTTTCTTTGACCAATCCCAAGAACTCTGCTCATCAAAAGTAACATCTCTGCTAATATTCACTTTTTCTGTATCTGGATTAAACAACTTGTAACCCTTTGTCTCATGACTATAACCAATAAAAATACATTTTTCAGCTTTATCATCCAATTTCTTTCTCAAAGCATCAAGAACATGAGCATAAGCAAGACAACCAAATACTTTTAGATGAGAAATATTTGGTTTCTTACCTGTCCAGACCTCTTGTGGAGTTTTTCTAAAATTAGACCGTGTAGGACACCTATTTAATACATAAACTGCATAGGAAACAGCTTCTGCCCAAAAACCTTTTGGGATATTTTTGGAATGCATCATAGATCTCACCATGTCCATCACTGTTCTATTTTTTCTTTCAGCCACACCATTTTGCTGAGGTGTATATCTAGCTGTCAATTGATGCTTAATACCATACTTCTTCAAATAATCATCACAAACAAGAAATTCAGTGCCCCTACCAGTCCTCAATATTTTAATAAAACACCCACTTTGCTTCCCCACATAAACCTTGAAGCTCTTAAAAATATCACATGCATCAGATTTATTTTTCAAAAAATATACCCAAGTCTTTCGGTTGAAATCATCAATGAAAGTAATAAAATACTTACTACCACCATTAGAAGAAACTTCAACTGAGCACAAATCTGAATGAATTAACTGCAATGGTGCATTAGCTCTCCAAGCCTTGCCTTTCTGAAAAGGTTCTCTGTACTTCTTTCCCTAGATACACGACTCACACTTCTTGTTAGGAAAATCAATAGAAGGCAAACCATCAACCAAAAACTTTCTTGCAAGAAATTTCAAACTCCCAAAATTCAAATGCCCAAGACGTAGATGCCACAACCAAGTATCATCACAGTTTATAGAACTAAATCAAGGTAAATCATCACTATTGAGATAAAGAGGCCACAAACGACTATTGTTCATGTTAAACTTTGCAATTAGTCCAAATTTATCATCACTGATTGTGCCAACCCTATACTTAAAATGCAAATCATACTCCTTTTCTGATAGTTTCCCCAAGCTCAATAAATTATGATGAAGACTCGGCACATAAAACACATTTGATATAAAATTAGAAGAACCATCTTTCACAGTAATGCGAATTTTTCCCTTTCCAACAGCAGGCACCTTTGCGTTATTTCTAAGTCTCACTGTACCTCTAAATGTTTTCATCCAGATCAGTGAATAATTTCTTATTTCCACTCATATGATTACTGCAGCCCGAATCAATAAACCATTCGTTCCCTTTAGTTTCTTCAAACCCAGAACTAGAAAACAATAAAGTCTCTTGTTTATCCCCATTATTTTCAGCCATCTTAGTATGTACTTCTTTATTACCAGATTTATTAGACCAACATTCGCTTTCATAATGTCCAAATTAATTATAACACTAAATCTTAGATTTATCACGTCTTTGAAAATTTTGATGACCTTGTTGTTCCTTCCAAAAATTATTATTATTTCTTTGTTGACAAGAAAAATTACCTCTACCACGGCCTCGAAAGTTACTTCTACCACGACCTCTACCTCTGAAATTCTGGCATCTTTGATTTGTTTCTTTAGGATAACTTATCTCTTCTTTTGCTTTAGGTTGATTCACCTTTGCTTGCAACGCCTCCTTCACTATTTCGGGTGTGTCTTGAGTCGGGGATATCTCATATGTCACCAATTCACCTTCTAAATCATCAAGTGTAAAAGTGCTAAGATCTTTGGTAGCCTCAAGAACCACCTTCTTCGTGTGAAATTTTATACTCAAGGACCGCAATATTTTTTCAACCACTTTAACTTCATCTAGTACTTCTCCATTGGTCCTCATGCCGTT
>NC_031999.1:38095660-38138408 GCF_001879085.1 Nicotiana attenuata
AGATATCCAAAGCGTCAACCCAAAGCTAAAAGATATTGAACTGTCATTGTAAGTAGACTAGAAAGAAATTCTAGACCACAGAAGAACATCATTTCACATGATTGAAAGCTTAGCGGAGATTAAAAAAAACTCACAGGATATTTGATTTTCTCCAAAACATCATTTATCATATAAGACGGTGTGATCGCACATAGTCACCTGAAAAACACTCGATGATTTAAAAGGATTAAGAGACTTTTGATATCCTCACATGTTAAACTTTCAAGAAAAGTGTGAGCAAAAACTTAAGACCCTTAGAAAGATTAAAACATATTAAGGCATACAAGAGTAAAGAAATAGTCATATATTCATATCACCAAAAAATATGGGATCATATCACCAAAGAGAAGGATATGGGATAATTCTCATGAAAGTTGTTATCCTTTTCATGATATGAGAATATTAAAAAACTCCATCCCATTATTTATTTTAGTCCACTTTGTTGCCTGCAAGGTTTGCATCTGAAAATATTCTACTACATCAAAGCAATTAGTTCTTGCATACAGTAATCCATAATTTTGAATCAACCAAAGATCCTTTGTGGCACTATAAAGAGATATTGTGGGATCAGGTATACCAAAATATATGTCATAAAAATGCAATAGAGAGTCGGTCATACCTTGGCACTTTATTCGATCGTTGGACTTACTACTTTTCTCCTTGCTCCGCATTATTTGGAATGTGAAGATAAAGGTAAATTCTCCATTATACTCATTTTCAATCCGATCATCTACCAGAGGCTTAAAAATGCTTGACATGCTTTTGGTTAGTATTACAAAAAAATATGCACTTGTAAATACATCTTTGGAAAGAATAATCGTCAGATGATAAACATGAATTTGTTTCAAATGGTAACTAGTCTTAGTTACACGAATGTGATTCAAAAGAACTTTCAATTCCAGAGAAAGGCTAGAATAATGTTATGCAGTTTTCAAACTATTTAAAAAATATTTCAACATCCATACAAAAATACTTTACAAACTTTGTAATAAGCACATGAAAAATGATATTCTAACAAAACTCAAAAAAAAAAAAAAACAGACCTTCTTGTTGTGAAACCTTGGGCTACAAGTTTACACATAATTTTTACAACCTTACCAATCTTATCAGTCTTTAGATATCCATGATTGCAGCTCCTTTGCTTGGTACTTAATTTCCATACTATTGATTCTTTCAGCTTTGCTCAACAAATTTTGCATTACTAGAATCCAGCATTCATCGTTTAATGCTTCTTCATGACTGTCTAGTTCAACTAGTATAAATATGTCACTAGCAGTTTATCGCAAGCTATCCACTGCAAGTTCTTCATCCAAGAAGTTGCAACCAAAGGAAATAAGATAACCAAAAATTGATTTTTCTTCCTTTCCATAGCTAAACAGAATTTCATTCAAGATAAGATCCAAAGAAAAATATTAAAGCACATATAAGCCAATGATGACAATTTGTGCAAAAATGATATTTTCTTTTCAAGTCTGCTTTCAACTGAGGCGCCAATCTAAGATGTGTAAGATCGTGCTTGTTGCAAGAAAATATCAGACAAATATTATTAAAACTCGCATCGATGATCACAACAAATGCATTATTTTCTTATTAAAAAATATGACATAAGCTAGAATTTTGGTTAAAATTATATCACATAAAGTGCTTGTCAAGGCTAAGTGACAAGGGGATGACTATGATACTATATCTTCTAAGGAATGCATTTAAATTTGCAAATATCCCTGATTCTTTTAATGAAGCGAAGAATACCATCAACAAGCTTTGTCTTCATTATGTCAAGATAGATGCTTGTCCAAATGGCAGCATGTTATACTAGGAAGATGATGCTAATGAGGGAACATGCAAGTATTGTCACACTTCTAGATGGAAGCTTAATGAGAAGGGCAAAAACAATCATGTGTCTACTATTGGTAAGAGGAAAGATAAAAAGAAGAAGAAAGAAAAGAAACCAGCCAAAATTTTGCATTACTTTCCATTAAAACCAAGACTACAAAGATTGTTCATGTGCTCCAAGACTGTCGAGCATATGAGATGGCATGTGGAGGATAATAACAAAGATGGAATCACGAGACATCCTAGAGATGGTGAGGCATGGAAGAGGTTTGATATAATTTTTCCTGAATTTTCTTCTGATCCGCGAAATGTTCAATTAGGACTAGCTAGTGATGGTTTTAATCCTTTTGGGACGATGGGTACTAATTCGGGAAATATTGTTGGTTCTGGTGCAGACTTTGTTCTTTGCGAATGCGGGGGAAGTCCCGCGAATGCGAAGAAGGAATTTTGGTTGACCGATCAATGCAAAAAATTCCTCTTCGCAAATGCGAAGGTGTCCCGCGAAGGCGAAGTACAAAAATTGCTTGGACAGTATTTTACATGGACAAACCGAGTATTTTAGTATTTTGAACATAACTTGAATTTTGGAGCTCCGTTTGAGGTGATTTTTGCGGAGTTGTTCTCTTCTTAACAAGGGGGTAAATCTCGGACCTTTATTTTGATGTTTTTACATGATTATTTTCATTCGTTATCATTTTTATCCATATTTGGATAGTAGAAATTGGGGTTTTGAGCCCCAAAGTAATGAGATGGTATATTCTTGATTTGAGGGTCAATTCATGAAAGAAATTTGATGATTTTTGGAATATATACTACATAAGTTATGGGTAATAATTATTTTTGATAATTTTCGGAATCCGGATGCGTGGGCCCAGGGGTTGACTTTGTTGACTTTTCTTGAGGAGTTGGGAATTTATTTGTAATTGTTAAATTACGAGTATTGGAGTATATTTTGATTGGTTTGGACGTTGTTTGATTAGGTTCGGATCCTTTGGCATCAGTTTGAGGTTTTAGAAAGGCGTTGAAGCCGGTTATCGGATTTCGGAGCGAGGTAAGTCTCTTGTCTAACCTTGTGAGGGGAAAATTACCCCGGTCGGTGTTATATTTGTTATGAGTTATATGTTGTGGGAGCTATGCACGTATGAGGTGACGAGTGTCCGTGCGTATGCTAGAATTCCCGATTATGTTCATGTAGACTTAAACCCACACCATGCTTTAATTGTATTATTTGCGTTATTCTTGCTTGTTCAATTACTTTAATTAGAATTATGACCTGAGACTAGACTCTCGTAAAGTAATGGACTCACTATTCTAGATACTTCACAAGCTACTTGTATAACCGTAGAAATTGTACTTCCCTTACTGATTTCTTCCGCGTTGTGCGTATCCATCGGAAAGTTTTCTTGAATGTCATAACTCACACACATATTTTTGAGTGGGGTCAAAGACCCGTAAAAGCTTCATATGCTAATGGGAACTAGCCCTTCGCCTTGGCAACTTCATAAAATACTCATATGGGATCGGGTCATTCGCCTCGTTAGGATATTGTACCACACTCTTACGGGATTGAGCCATTCGCTTCGGCAGTATCATGCAACACACTCTTACTGAATCGGGGTATTCGCCTCGCCAATATCATGTAACACACTTTTATGGTATCGGGTCGTTCCCCTCGGCAGTATTATGTAACACACTCTTATGGGATTGGGCCATTTGCCACTACAGTATCAGGTAACACACTCATATGGGATCGGGCCGTTCACCTTGGCAGTGTCATGCATCATACTCCTATGGGATCGAGCCTTTCGCCTCGGCAACTTCATGAAATACTCTTATGGGATCGGGCCATTAGCCTCAGCAAAATTGTACATAATATTTGACAAGAAGCCAGTGTATCCGTGAGTATTCCTAACTTGAGTTGTGATGACCTATCTGGTTAGGACCACATGAGGAGGTAACCGACATTTGAGGAATTATGTTTACTGTTCAGATGAGGATCGTATCATGTACCTATATTTTCTTTCACTGTTTAATTACCATGCTTTATACTTGTTTACTTTCTACTGTAATTGATTTATTGGACCACTAGTAAGTGTCGATGTTGACCCCTCGTCACTACTTCTCCGTGGTTAGGTTGATACTTACTGGTTACATGTTGATTTACGTACTCATGCTATACTTCTGCACTTATTGTGCATGTATATATTTCTTGTGGTCTTTTGGGCGCAAATGTGAAGCTATTGCGGGGATTTTACGGTGAGCTACATCCAGTGTTACGATCCGCAACATACGGAGTCTCAATCATAATTATTTGCGTTATCCTTTCTATCTTGTATTCCAGATAGATGTTGTATTGTTATTGTACTTCCTAGTAGATGCTCATGCACTTGTGACACCGGGTTTTGGGGTGTTCTAGAATTTGTTTATGATTTTGCTTACCATAGACACTTATACTCTATATTTTATTTAAATCATCCGTATCTATGATTTTCGATGCATCGATCTCTCTATATAATAATATTCATGATTTCGAAAATAATAAAATGAGCAATTAAGTTGGTAGTTCATTATTGGCTTGCCTAACAGCGATGTTGGGCTCCATCATGACCTATAGTTGGTTTTGGATCGTGACAGCTTGGTATCAGAGCTCTAGGTTCACTTGGGTCTCACAAGTCATGAGCAAGTCTAGTAGAGTCTTGCGTATTGGTATAAAGACGTCTGTTATTATCTTCGAGATGCTACATGGCTGTTAGGAGCACCTCTCTTCTTGATTCCTCATCGCGCGATTTGATTCCATTGAAGCTTATTCCTTCATTTCCTTCCTTCTCATTCTTATATGATGTTGAACATCGAAGAGTTGTAGTGGTACTGGAAGTATGGTGCATGATATTTCTCCCTGCATATTTGAGCAGGAAATTTTCGTCGCCTTGTGGAAGGCGTTCAGATGTTTCAGCCTAATGTTAGTATTGCCTATTGTTTTTGAGGCTATGCACAAATTATTATGATGTTCATGCGTTATTATCACGTAGTGTTGGTGTAATGATAGGGTGCTTATTTATGTGTCAAGGCAGTAAAGGACTCGAAAGGAGGATTTCTCGGTGCATGGTTTAGAGGTTCGGCATTTAATTCTAGAGAAGGAAAAGCAATTGGACTATTGGTGTTCAAACCTTTGTTGACGGAGTAGCGAGACTTGATATTTTCAAATGTGGTGGAATTCTCATTTGTGATGTGGTGTAGTCGTCCTTGTTGGAATAAATTAAGGCTCCTTGGTGTTTTGTTCTCCTTTGAATTGCCTTTGGGGTAGGGTGTTGCGGGATGGTGCCTTAGTAATAACTAATCCACCAACGTACTGATAACCCGAAACTACAAAGGCCTTAGGGGATTTGATGGATGTGATGTACAAGGGAAAGTATTGATCTGTTTGCTTCATTGGAGTGCTCATATGCTAATAGAGCACTAGTGGTTTGGTTATAATCGGGACTGGACTAGAGTGGGCGACTCTCAATAATGGTTCTAGTGGATTCGAGATTTTAGGTGTGGTGGTTAAGGATTTTCAGGTTCATTTTGTGGCTCAGGATTGGGTTTTGTAGTAAAGTGTGAAGTGTAATTGGAGCATTTCTATGTTATCAACGGTTATGCGGTGGAGTGTTAGAAAAATGGGAGAAACAAATTTGGATTCGTAGAAGACCTAATCAACGCATGTGTATCAGTTGGAGTTACTATAGGCTGCATGAGGAGGATATGAAATGGCTTATGGGTATTGAGATGATGTGGTCATGTGATATGGGTCACTCGGGATGAGTGTTGTTTGAGGTCTATTTTGTGTTTGAATAGAACTATTATTTCAAAGGCAAGTCGAGAGTATACTGGGAGAAGTTGAGTGAGTTAGTAATGGCTTGAATCGGCATAGTTGTGGAAATGATAAGTTCCTTCGGTGTGTTATGCAATATGGGTGTTTCACGGTTGTACGTGCGAGCTTGAAAACCTTCGCAATTTGATTGATTTGGAGGTATTTGATTCTGATGGTTTTGATTATGTGTAAATGGGTCCCGAAAGAGTTATGACGGTTTAAAACACGACTTGAGTTCTATGTCTTTTGCCGCTATAGGAAGTTGGTTGTTTGTCGCGATTCTTCTTCTAAAACGAGTTAAGTGAAAGGTTCTAGCCGATAATATTCTACAAGTGGTTCGGGAGTTATGATGAATTCATGTACTCTCACGTAGTAGAAGGATAGGTGCATTGAGCGGTATGGAATTGGAATTTGAGGATCAAGGTTGCGATCCAGTTTTGATAGGAACATCACGAGCTCAGAATAGCTGGGGAGAGATTTCAGATGTTCAGAGTATGCTGGCACTATTTTCGGGCAGCTTGAGGATGGTCTATTTTGTGGTAGGAGTGTTGGGTATTGAAATGCGGATGCATGACTAGTAGTATAGAAATAGCATGGTCGATGGCCATTGATGTTCAGATTTTCCTACCTGGTGCGGAAGGTTGTAGGAGTATATCCCACGGGAAGATCGTATAAGTGTGACGTGTTAGTCATTTGATTGTTAGGGATCAAAATCGGGTATGGAGATTCTGGTACTATCGCTAATGGGAGAGTTTACCTCTAAGGTGAGCTTTATTCCTTTGGTTGTGGACTGTAGGGGGTTTTGTTCCGGATTGTACTACTGCTTGTAAGGTATATTAAAGAGAAAATGTCACTAGTCAATTCAGAATGAGGTAATGGTTATTGTCAAGTGGTGGGACTCCATGAGTTTTTGATTTGGCAGGCGGTTATGAGCTTTTATGGGTCGCTCTCATCGTTGCAATATCGCGAGGATTGGTGCATTGTGTGATTTCAGCATGGGAGCATGTTCATATTAGGTACAATGGGTTGAGATTGATACAATGTTCGTATGTTAGAATCATGCCTCATAGAGAATTTCGGATGTTAAAATTTGGCTCTAAGGCTTGTAGGCTAAGGTAGCAGGAAAGATCTTCGGACTGGCTTGAGCAAATGTGCTCATATGAGTTGTGGGCACGAGTAGGTGCACGGGGTGTTAAATAGTGATTTTGGGCAACTTTGGAATAGTTCTTGGCATGTTCGAGGACATACGTATGTTTAAGTGGGGGAGAATGTAATGACCCGATAGGTCGTTTTGAGCTCTACTTGTCGTTCGACGGTTTTTGAGTAGCTGCACTTCATGTTTTATGACTTATACGTGTGATCGAAATTGAATTTCGGGAGGTTCACAGTTGATTCGGATGGAAAATTTTCAATTCGGAAGCTTTAAGTTGGAAGAGTTGACCAATGTTTGACTTTTGAGTAAACGACCTTGGAATCACGATTTGAAGGTTTAGGTTCATATAATGATTTCGGACTTGGGCGTATGTTCGGGTTGAGTATTGGGTGCTCCGGGAGCATTTCGACGCTTATTGTGGAAAGTTGGAAATTCAATGGTTTTAGAATTTCTTAAGTTTGGTTTGAAGTGGACTTTGGTGTTATCAATGTCCGTTTGGAGTTCTGAGCCTTTGAATAGGTTTGTATCATGATTTATGACTAGTACGTAAAGTTTGGCGTCATTCCGCAATGTTTAAGTGTAATTCGGATGCGTTCATCGATGTTTGAAAGTTAAAAGGAGGATTTGATCGTCGATTAATGGTTTTGATGATGTTTGGTGTGATTTGAGTAGGTTCTTGTTATGTTCTGGGACTGGTTTGTGTAATTAGACGGGGATTCGGGGGCCTCGGGTGTGTTTCAGATGTGTTTGGGTTTATCGCTCTTATTTGATGTTTCAATGTCGTTTCTTTGGACATAAAGAGTACCATATTGAGCAAACGACCTTTTATTTGTGATTGTATTGAACCATTAGATCTGTATCGTAATTATGGAACCATATCAACAAGAATCGTCGAATTCCGAGGTCGTATGAGAGAGTTATGCCTATTTCCGTATCGGGAAAGATTGTTGGTTTCTTGTGCAGACTTTGTTCTTCGCAAACGCGAGGAAGGTCCCGCGAACGTGAAGAAGGAAATTTTGGTTGACTGTTCAACACGAAAAATTACTATTGGCGAACGCGAAGAACAAAAATCGCCTGGACAATGTTTTAATTGGACAGACCGAGCATTTTAGTATTTTGAGCATATCTTGAGTTCTAGAGCTTCGTTGAGGTGATTTTCACGGTGTTGTTCTTCTCTCAACAAGAGGGTAAGTATCTGACCTTTATTTTGATGTTTTTCCATGGTTATATTCGTTGGTTATCATTTTTATCCGTGTTGGAGAGCCCCAAAGTTATGACATGATAAATCCTTGATTTGAGGGTCAATTCATGGGCGAAATTGGATGATTTTAGTAATATATACTATATAAGTTATGAGTAATAATTATTTTTGATTATTTTCAGAATCCGGACGCGTGGTCCCTGGGTTTGACTTTGTTGACTTTTCTTGAGGAGTTGGGAATTTATTTCTAATTGTTAAATTACGAGTATTGGAGTATATTTTGATTGGTTTGCACGTTGTTTGATTAGTTTCGGATCGTTTGGCATCGGTTTGAGGTGTTAGAAAGGCGTTGAAGCCAGTTATCGGATTTCGAAGCGAGGTAAGTCTCTTGTCTAACCTTGTGAGGGGGAAATTACACCGTAAGTGTTATATTTGTTATGTGCTACATGTTGTGGGAGCTACGCATGAATGAGGTGACGATTGTCCGTGTGTATTCTAGAATTCCTTATTATGTCCGGGTAGACTTAGACTCATACCATGCTTTAATTGTATTATTTGCATTATTCTTGCATGTTCAATTGCTTTAATTCGCATTATGACCTGAGACAAGACTCACGTAAAGTAATGGACTCGCTATTTTAGATAATTGATAAGCTGCTTGTTCAGCCGTAGAAATTGTACTTCCCTTACTGATTTCTTCCGTGTTGTGCGTATCCATTAGAAAGTTTTCTTGAATCTCATAACTCACACATATATTCGTGAGTGGGGTCAAAGACCCGTAAAAGCTTCATATTCTAATAGGATCGGGTCGTTCGCCTCGACAAGTTCATGAAATACTCTTACAGGATTAGGTCGTTTGCCTCGGTAGGATATCGTACCACACTCTTATGGGATCAGGCCGTTCATCTGGGCAATATCATGTAACACACTCTTATAGGATCGGGCCGTTCGCCTCGATAGTATTATGTAACACACTCTTATGGGATCGGGCCGTTCGCCTCGGTAGTATCATGTAACACACTCTTATAGGATCAGGTCGTTCGCCTCGGCAGTATCATATATCACACTCTTATGGGATCGAGCCGTTCGCCTCGGCAACTTCATGAAATACTTTTATGGGATCGGGTTGTTCGCGTTGGCAGAATCGTGCGTAATATTTGACAAAAAGCTATCCGTTTTCCTGACTTGAGTTATGATGACCTATCTGGTGTGGACCATATTATATACTACATTTGAGGAGGTAACCGATATTTGAGAACTTGTGTTTACTATTCAGATGAGGATCGTATCATGTACCTATATTTGCTTTCACTATTTAAATACCGTGCTTCATGTTATTTACTTTCTATTGTACTTGATTTATTGGATCACTAGTAAGTGTCAGTGTCGATCCCTCATCACTTCTTCTCCAGGGTTAGGCTAGATAATTACTGGGTACGTGTTGATTTACGTACTCATGCTACACTTCTATACTTATTGTGTAGGTATATATTTCTGGTGGTCTTTTGGGCGCAGAGGTGTAGCTATTGCGGGGACTATACGGTGAGTTGCATTCTATGTTACGATCCGAAACATTACTCTCCATCATAATTATTTATATTATCTTCTCTATCTTGTATTCCAGACAGATGTTGTATTATTATTGTACTTCCTAGTAGATGCTTATGTTGTAACACCGAGTTTTGGGGTGTTCTATGTTACACCCCGTGTTATCGTATGTAAGAGTACGTCATAAGTCAATTAATGTGAGCTCAGAAAGGGAATCATCTTTTAAAAGTTTACAAAGTTAGTTCATCATGTTAATGTGGAGGTTACAAATATTTAAGATCATTAGTACCAAGTAGCAAGAGGGTTTGAAGTCTTAGAAGCTAAACGAATTGAAGAAAATAAGTTTCGTCGAAAGTCGACAAGTTGGAATATTTTACCATGTAGTTTTGGGGTGATACTAGGTTTATTAACATTATAACGAGATTATATTATGAGTTATTTTAGTCGTACGATAGTTGGTGTTATGTTTTGAAGTCAAGCGAGTTGTGGAACAAAAGTTGGAAAAGGTCATCACAAGTTCCATTTATAATTTGCTGACATTTAGGTCAATTGTAGATGCACTTTTCTCCCAATATTCTTAGAATCAATGGATGATCTACATATCAAATTGAAGATCTACGAGTCTAGTTTCTAATGCATTAAACCGTTCTTCGATACGACATCGGGGTAGAGAGATATTTGCAGTTTTGCAAGACTGCACAGACTGTATAGTTGGCAAGTAGGTGTGTCACTAAAGCTTTTTGAGCAATACATTTCGTGTGTTATATGAGGTCTTTTTGGGACATATTATATATCAAATTGAAGGTCTTGGATTCTAGTTTCCAACACTCTTAATCGTTCGTTCATACGATATCCGGATAAAAAGATATAGGTATTTGAAAAAGGGCCAATGAGATGGTGCCAAGTAGCACCTTTTGACTTTTCAACCAAAATGGATATTTATCTTCCTATGTCGTCTCTTTCTTCATAATTCCAGAGAGCTCGACCAAATAAGACCCCTAACCTCACCCTTAAGCTGTCCACAAGGTTATCCAACAAGATTATCATCCGAGGCACAAAATCACGAAGCAATAACACTAGAACGATCCCCACGACGTGAGTATCGCTATATTGCCTCTCTTTTTCTTTGTAGTTGGAGTTTTGGAAGGTATTTAATAGTTAAGAAAATGCCTTATTTCTGTATTTAAGCTTTTAAATATGAAGGAATGTTGATAAATTCATTTCCTAATAGCTAGAACTCACGGGACGGTGATTGGAAGCCGTGAGTTCGAATTATTCGACTTGTTGTACGCTGTTTTTGGGCTGTTTCGTGTTGGTATTGGGTTGTATCTTTTACTACTGTTTTGTGGAGTTTTGGAGGAGGAAGGATGTGGAAAAACACCATATAGATGTAGGGTTGTGGGCTGGTAGTTCTTCGTAACATTTCCGGATCGTTTGACACGACTACGGTGGCCGTCGTATGTATGAAGTGATTAGGTTGTGCGTGGACTGTTTTGGGAGGCTCAATATGATTATTATTGATGTTGTTTGGGCTGTTTGGTGATTGTTTGGAATTGTGTGAAGTCATATATATAGGGGAGGTGCTGTCCGTTTCATCATAAAATAGGTTATGGTCGATACATAATAGTTATGACGCTTGAATGATAACTACAGTATCGTTTCTCTTATTGTAGACTAAGGAGTCGTGAAAATTTCATAGCTTGAGATTGGGGCAGTATATACAAGGTATGTTAAGGCTCTTCCTTCATTCTTTTGGCATGATCTAAAGTGAAACGAACATAAACGATACGCTATTTCATAATGAATCTACTCCTAGCAACTAAGGTTGTCCATGTTATTCTTTCCTTACAAAGTTATTCCAAGAAAGTATATATGATCCTTGAGTCCTAGTGAAGTTCATATTGATGGTATGATGTCCATAATGTTAATCGATGGTGCAATGACCTTATGTCACTCCAAAAGGTTTAGAACGTGACTCCATGAGTCCAGCATGCATTATATATGTATCTACTTTACTCTACCGAGCCGCGCTATAGTCGGCCGGGTATGACACCTATTGTGCAACCACTGATCAGTTGGGTTTACCGAGCTCCACGTGGCCGGGTATGATTCTACCGAGCCTTATGATGGCCGGGTACGTTTTTACCGAGTCCTCTTTGAGGCCGGGTATGATATGATGATGATGATGCCCACAGAGGCGTATGTTTTTAAAAGCTTATGTATATATATGTATTATGCATTTCATGTCAGTAGCCCCCACATGCACTCAGATGTTACAGGTTGTATCTCCTCTATCTCTCTTTACGTTACTGATCTTGTTTATGCTTTCCTGCCTTACATACTCGGTACTTTATTCGTACTGACGTCCCTTTTGCCTGGGGACGCTGCGTTTCATGCCCGCAGGTCCCGATAGACAGGTTGATATTCCTCCTAGTAGGCTATTAGCTCAGCGAAGGTGTTGGTGCACTCCACTTGCTCCGGAGTTGCCTATTTGGTCAGTATGCTTTGGATATGTATTGATTGGTATAGCGGGGCCTTGTCCCGACCTTTATAATTTTATGTACTCTTAGAGGCTTGTAGACAGATGTCAGGTGTATGGATACTTGTATGGCCTTGTCGGCCTATGTTTTAAGTTTACAAATGGTCATGTCGGCCTTATAGGCCCGTATGTCACATGTATAAGTTTGTATATCATGCTGGGTCATCATACGTTAAGTATTCCCTTATGTTTTATTCTTGTTATCTCATGAAGGGTTTTCTAGCTCATTTACCCATGATAGTATGATAAGAAAGATATGTTACGTTGGTACTCGGTTGAGTAAGGCACCGGGTGCCCGTCGCGGCCCTTCGGTTTGGGTCGTGACATTCTAGAATTTGTTTATGATTTTGCTTATCATTGAGACACTATTACCGAAATCATACGTATCTACGATTTTTGATGCATCGATCTCTCTATCTAATAAGATAATAATTTCGAAAATAAAAAAATAAACAATTAAGTTGGTAGTTCACCATTGGCTTGCCTAATGGCGAAGTTAGGCGCCATCACGTCCTATAGTGGTTTTTGGATCGTGACAATAATCTTCCACCTTGGTTGTGTATGAAACAACCAAATTTCATCCTATCAATAATCATTCCAGGTCCGTGTACAACAAGGAGTAATATACATGTATACCTACAACCCCTTATTAAAGAGTTGAACGAGTTGTGGTGTGGAGGTATGGAAATTTTTGATTCATCAAAGAATGGAACATTTAGAAAGCGAGCTGTCCTTATGTGGACGGTTAGTGACTTTCCTGGACATGATATCTTATATGGTTGGAACATACATACTAGTTTTGTATGTCTCTCTTGTAATTTTGACACAGAACCTTGTCGACTTCGTCACAGTAGGAAGTGGTGCTTTACTGGTCATTGTTGGTTTTTGTCAAGAAATCATAAATTTTGATTGTGAGGCATCATTTTTACGATAATGTGGAGGAGAGGATCCCACCAAGAAAGTTATCTGGTTCTGATATTTTGCAACAAGAGAAAGAAATTGATGTTACATTTGGAAGACATGCGACATTGAATGATAGAAGGAAAAGAAATAGACAAAGGAATGTTGGGCAAATTGCAACACTGCAATGGAGAAAAAAAGCATATTCTTTGATCTTCCATATTGAGAATTCAACTTATTGTGCCATAACTTAGACGTTATGCACATTGAAAAAAATGTGTTTGACAATATTATATATTCTTTGCTAAATGATAAAGACAAACCAAAGGATCATGTCAAGGCTCGAAAAGATGTACAAGATATGGGCGTAAGTCAAGATCTTTGTCCCGATGAGAATGAGGAATGTCGGCTTGCTGCTTTTGCTATTCCAAAGGAGACGAAATTTTTTTTCCTCGAGAATTTAAAGAATATCTCAGTGCCAGATGGTTACTCAAGTAATATTTCTTGTTGTATTGATTTGGATCAAAAGAGGATCTTTGGATTAAAAAGCCATGATTGCCACATCATTATAGAACAATTATTACCCATAGCAATTCGAAATGTGCTTCCAAATCATGTTGCGGTTTTGGTATAGCTTTCTACCCTTTATATACACCTTTGTCTGAAAAGCTTAATCCTCTCGAGGTCAAGATCGGATTGTACTCACACTTTGCCACCTAGAGATGTTGTTCCCTCCATCTTTTTTTTTACTGTAATTATTCATTTAACTGTCCATTTAGTGGATGAAGTAGTACAAGGTGGTCCAATACATTTTTGGTGGATGTATTTTATGGAAAGGTAAATTACTCATTTATTAATAAAATTCTTTGAATTGTTCTCTTAATAGTAATTCAAAGTAAACATGTATTCTAATACTATTTCATTTTGGTTATAGATTATTAGGTCATTTGAAGTCTCTTGTAGGGAATAATGTACAACCAGAAGACTCCATAGCTGAAGGTTATATACTATTAGGTCATTTCTTCAGCCAACACCACAGCCGACACCTTCAGTTCATGCTACAACACATCTGGCCCCAGTAGTTCATGCAACATCACATGTGGCCCCGCCAATTCATGCTGCAACACAGCCTGATCCATACGTTCAGACCACAATATAGTCAACTCCATCAGTTCAGGCTGCATCACAGCACAAAAGGCGTGGTGCATGTGAGTCTACGTCGCATTGGACAATAGATGCGATAGGTAAACTTTTCTTGCTTTCTTTCAAGTGTCTTTATTTCAATGTGCTGAATCTTCTTTTACTGTTTCTTTATTAAAATTGGTTGACATGAACTATTTTAACCTCATCTTTTTTTTTTTATTCACGTTATTTTTCTATTATTAAGAACTGTTGGTACAAGTTTATTTGTAGCAGCAGAAGTTCATTTGGAGTAATTCAAGAAAACAAGTGTAAGAAACAATATGATTACATGATCCATATTATTATAAAGGATAATATTTCAATATGTATTGGTCGAAATCTGATCGCTGCAGTCGGCCTGACCAAGATCCCGTCCAAGCGGTGAGATAGTGAAAGACGACATGGTTTGCTCCAAAACCCCGGGCTCATAACGCCCACCGTGACAAAGAACGACACTAAGGGAACGACGAAAGCGGACGTTGTGTGAATCTGTATTGACCCATAGTCAGGGTTCCATAACTATATATAGGGGAGGAGTCTCTCAAGGGAGGGTGGGGGGGCTTTTGCTCTCTCTTATCTCCTCTCTGTAATCTTCTTAGAAAAAGGAGCCTTCCCATGGAAGACGAAAAACGAAAAACTGTGATCTTCATCGATTAATGAATGAGGAAATGAAAAATATCAATGAGATTGATCACCCCTATTTCATCTTATGCATTATTTTCTGATTCGCTTATGGATTTGGAGGTTATTAGGTTTGACTAAGATTTACCTCTTCATTCTCTTTAATTGATTTGTTCAAAAAGGTTTCAATATCTTTTGAGTCAAACAATTTGGCGCCGTCTGTGGGGATTTCTTAGTGAAAATCTCCTAGTCTCCTCCAGATCGAAACCGGAAGCACGATCACCCACCGAGAGGAACGGTAAGTGAATGTCACACGCCAGCCAGATGATGATGCTGTATACAAGCAAAAGTTGCAACCAACATCATCCCCCGCACGTCGGGCAGCCCATGAACCAGTCAAAACAAGCTCGGCCCTCACTGAACCAAGGCACAAAAAGGAAGGGAAAGAGAACCGAATACGGTTACCAAACTCAGAAAACACCATCAGCGTCAACCATCAGAGCACCAAGCAGAGCAAGTAACGCCACCAATCCACCTTCGTTCACCAACTCATCAGATCGGGATAAGGAGGATATCATCCTAACCCACCTTCTGCTAATTGCCCAAACAAGAACGTAAGCGCAGCACGGGCGAGAAAACAAGGAAACATCCCAACTGAAGAATAGGAAATTATTACGGAACCACTGAAATATCGTCCACCGGACAAACCCGACACCTCGGAAGTAATACCCTTCGAACGATACTTCCTCTCCCTCACCAAAAAGGTGTCCCGTGAAAGCCTCCCCGGGGACTTAAACATCAGGCCGACGAGGAGGAACCCCCTCGAGGTCAAAGCATAATTAATCGTCCCACCCGCCAATGACATCTCAAAATTGGAGAACGAAAAGGTTAGACGGGAAAACTCCAATATGTGTATGAAACGAGTGCGAGCTAAGCAGCAGCGTTTCCTACTCTCCAATATCACGCTCCCCAACGCAAGCAAAAATAAACAGATTGGGACTCGTCCTCGAAGTCCCTACAGGCGGAGTGATTCGCCAATCTACACGGTGCCCCGAGACGACTAAAGGCGAGGCCAAGTATGAAGCTGTGATTGCAGGGTTGAAATTAGCCCTTAAACATGGCACTCGATGACTCGTCCTCTATTACGACTTTCAACTCGTGGCGAATCAAGTCACTGGGATTTTCCAAATGAAAGAATAGAGACTACATAAGTACCAGTCAGAAATTCACAAACTGCTACCAGAATTCGACGAATGCCGCCTCGATCAGATACCTAGGGCGCAGAATATCGAAGCGGATGGACTCGCCAAGCTAGCGGCAGCCACCAGAAATATCAACAAGAAAAACGTGATCACCCTTCTCCATTCCTCGATGGACCAGGTCGAGGTACATTCTATAAACCTAACTTGGGACTGGCACAACCGTATCGTAACACATTTGCAGAAGAAGCACACGAGGGGCACTGTGGCGCCCATACGGGAAACCGTGCTCTCGTCAGATGCCTCGTCCATAGGATACTACTGGCCTACTATGAAAAAAGAAGCCGCAGATTATGTCAGTAAATGTGAGCAGTGCCAAAAATACACCCCAATGATACACCAATCAGGAGCTCTTGCATTTCGTCACTTCGCCATGGCCAATCATATAGTCAGGGGTAGATTTTTTCGGACCCCTCCCAGCAGGGCGAGGTAAGGTACACTCCCTTTTGGTTTTAACTGACTATCTTTCTAAGTGGGTGGAAGCAGGTGCATACACTCAAATACTGTGAGCAAGAAGTTATCGCGTTCATATGGAAAAATATAATATGCCGCTTCAGCATTCCCAAAGAGATCAGCTGTGACAATAGACCTCAGTTCGTCGGAAAAAAAAACAACCGAGTTTTTTGAAAAATGTCGCCCATCTCAAATACTTCCACTTCTGAAAAGAGGCGCCTCCTAAGTCGTACTCTTTTTCCCTCACCCGGGTTTTGTCCCAATCGGGTTTTCTCGGTGAGGTTTTTAATGAGGCAGCAAGGGAGATGTCTCGAAGTCCGAAGAGTTGTTCATCACCCCGCCCATCGACATGATCTCCATGCCAAGTAATGAAGGACTAGGTATAGATAGCCAAATCTCCATTGTATGTACAAAGTCAGCACATGTTTCCTACAAGAATATAATCAAAATCTCCAATGTATGAATGAAACTAGCATCCACGGTACTCCAACAAACAGAATAGAGCGCCACCCTTACGATGGGATACTACTTCGACGCCAGCTCGAAAGTAACATCCTAATGGCTAAGGCCATCAACGAAGAAACGAGTTCGACTTCACTCGAACTGTGACGGAATACTACTTCGATACCAGCTCAAAAGTAACATCCCTATGGCTAAGGCCATCGACGAAGAAACGAGTTCGACTTCACTCGAATTATGACGGGATACTACTTCGATGCCAGCTCGAAAGTAACGTCCTAATGGCTAAGGCCATCGACAAAGATACGAGTTCGAATTCGATCGAACAACGACGGGTTAATATTTCGACGAAAGATCGAAATAACACCCTTAAGGCCAAAGGCATCCACCAAAAAGAAGAGTTCGAACTCGGTCGAACAACGACGGGGTAATATTTTGATGAAAGATCGAAATAACACCCCGAGGCCAAGGTTCTCCGCCAAAAAGAAGAGTTCGACCTCGATCGAACAACGACAGGCTAATATTTCGATGAAAGATCGAAATACCCTCAACGCCATGGGCCTCCACCAAAAAGAAGAGTTCGACCTCGATCGAACTACGACGGGTTAATATTTCGACGAAAGATCGAAATAACACCCTTAAGGCCAAGGGCCTCCGCCAAAAAGAAGAGTTCGACCTCGATCGAACAACGACGGGCTAATATTTCGACGAAAGATCGAAATAACACCCGTAAGGCCATGGGCCTACGCCAAAAAGAAGTGTTCGACCTCGATCGAACAACGACGGGTTAATATTTCAGAGAAAGATCGGAATAACACCTTAAGGTCAAGGGCCTCCGCCAAAAAGAAGAGTTCGACCTTGATCGAACAACGACGGATTAATATTTCAGCGAAAGATCGGAATAACACCTTAAGGTCAAGGGCCTCCGTCAAAAAGAAGAGTTTGACCTCGATCGAATAACGACGGATCAACAGTTCGACAAGAATTCGAAATAATACCCCTAAGACCGAAAGCCATCGCCGAAGATAACTAGGACTTGCGACGGGATGATACTTTGATATAAGCTTTAAAATAAAATCCCTACGGTTAAGGCCGCTATTAGAAAGAGAATCCGATACCATTCGGACATTGATAGATTAGCACCTCGATACGAGGTGAAAAGCACCATCCCATCAGCTAAAGCCGTCATCAAGGCTCTACTCAAACCAAGCGACCTTGAAGTCTCCTAAGAAGCGGGAGGTCAGCATGCAAAAATCTACTTTGCATCAAAATTACGAAGAGCAAAACAGGAAAAGGAGTACAGAAGGCGTGTAACAATGAAAAATCCTCTTCATACAAAGCTACTGCACAAACAACCGCAAATTACCTACAGCTAAAATCAACGGAGTCCAAGAAAAGAACAATAAACATCAATAAGAAAAGGAAGAGAAACAAAGATACCAATTCCTTCACTTGGCACCATCTCCAAGAGATCCTCTCTCATCACCCGCACCCTTATCAGCTTCCGGCGCTGCAGAGTCATATCCACAGTTTACACGAGCCTCTCGTGCCTTCGCCCGTGCTCCTTCGTATGCGGCATCAGTAAGTTTGCCCGCCTCTCACAAACTCTTATAGATGTCCTAATGGGCTTCACCATGAACCCAAAGCTCGTGCAAATGACGAGGAGCAACGGCGAAGGAAGATTCGACTTGAGCCAACGATTGCTCCTTTTCGGCCTCAAGAGCACCGACCCGGTCCGCTAGGGTCGATGCCTCTTGGTCGATCTCGCTAACGCGCTCCTCAAGCCTCGCTTCCCTCAATGTGGCCATCGCCCTCTCCGATTCCTACTCGTATTAGAAGATGTATATGGTGTTCTCTAAAGTTGTAGCCCTCGCCATAGCCGATGACCAAGCACTCTCGATATTTTCCAAACCGGCAACTTTTCTCTCCAACTCGGTCAACTTTCCCATCAACTCCGCGCTCATCGCCTCGACCCTGATAAGGTTCTAATCCATCTGTGATTGCATAGACCTCAACTTCTCCTGAAGATGTTCGCACTCTGCAGCAACCCCTTTACCCAACTCAAGCTCTTCATCCTTGGCATGAAGTTGCTCCTCGAGTACACTACTCCTACAGATAGCTTCCATCAGTTGCTAGTCCCTCTTCTCCAGCTCCTCGCCGAGGGATCGAGCATTAGGGTTCTCCCTCAGCCGCTCGTGCATCTCACCGCACTTATCACGATGGCGCCGATATTTCCCCAGCATCGTCAGGAAAATCTTGGCCCGAGTATCAGCTCTACGAGCACTCTCAATCTCCACCATGTATGTGTGGAAAACGAAAAAACAGGCTAAGGCCAAGCGGGCAAGAAAAATGGAAGGAACATAAAAGGAAAGTGAAATGTACCCTCAAGCCCATAGCGGCCACTTCGTGCATCAAATCAATATTGGGAACGTTCCGAAGAGCCTCGCTCTCTGTGGCGGAGCACAAGAGGTAAACTGCGACACCAGGTCCTCCATATCTCCCAAAAGGTTGATGTCCGACGGAATCTCTAAAATACCGGACGGCCCTCCCGCCTGAACCACCAAACGGGTAAGACCCTCTTCAAACATCCTAACATCATCAGGATCAAGACCAGACTCGGATTCGTAGTTGTCGACCACGTCACCCTTTCCCCTTCTGCGGCCGAGGAAGAAGCACGACCAGGTACCAAGGACGAAGGTCCGTCCAAAGTAGTAGCAGCGGCCTCAGAAATCTCATGCCCCGCCACGGCCGGTGGCAGATTAATCATAGCGGCAGGAACTTCCGTCGATGGGTCGGACACAGTAGCTGGCACCGCCTCTGTAGGCGGAACGACATCGACTCCTGCCTCAGATCCCGTCAAGGGAAGGTCTTCCTCTAAATATATCACAGCTGAAGGAGCTGTTTCGAACTCCACTCGCCGCTTCTTCGATGACTCCTCCCTTTCCTCGGCACGGGAAGATTCCCTCACTAGGGTGGTGACAGGGGCTGACCTCTCAGGTCGAGGGGTGACCTCCACGTGTATGCCCGTAGCCGTAGATTCAACTAAAGCGGCCCTCGATGAAGGTCGGGCAGTAGATGCCGAAGCAGGATGAGTGGATGAGGCAGGTTGACAAAAAGCTAATGGAGGAGCCACCGCTCTCTGCATTCTTCCTGGCATCGACAAACATCACATAAGAAACCAATTAAAAAGAGAAGGAGAAGGAATAGCGAACAAAGACAATATTACTCACCAGTAAGGGGCTTGCATCCATATTTCTCATAGAAAGACGACCATGTACGGACACCTACCGTAGGAGGAAGGATGGCGCTCACCCACTCGCGGATACCATCAACAGGTGCAGGAGGTAGCTTCGCGGCTGTAAAAACATAGTTTAGTATTACCCAAATAAAAAAGCGGTCAAACATTATTCCGACAAAAGGCATAGAAACTTACGGGCGAAGTTCCATTTCTCAGGGAACCCCGTAGGATCCGCCACAAGGTGTTTGGTCTGCACATAAAAGTAATTCTCATAGCAGCGATGGTTGGCTCTATCGTCCATCTTCACCACCAAACTCTTCGACCCTTGGTGGCGCATGTGAATCATGGTGCCACGAATGAGTTGAGGGGCAAAAATATTGAGCATGTGTCCCAAAGTGATCTCACGACCAGCAAGCTCCGCAAACTTATGCAGCATGAGGAACAATTTGTATCGGTACGGCGAAAGCTGCACTGGGCATACCTCGTAAAAGCGGCAGAAATCTACCACCAAGAGAGGGAGAGGAAGCATGTATCCGACAATAAAGGGGTAGGCATAGAACGCGCAATACGCTGGGCGGTCAAAATGGACTATGTCGTCCCCCACCGCCGGCAATATTTCAACGTGGCGAGGGATCCCCCACCTAGCCTGCAATTCTGCGATTCCCTCCTCAGTTATGACGGACGGAGCAGGTTCTAGCTTCTACCCGGCGGGGCTGTGAAAATCGCTCCACGCTTTTCCAGGGCGAGGCAAGATCTCAGCCACCGACGGGACCTCCTCATCATCCACGACTTCTGCTCCTCCAATGGCCAGAACATCATTTTTTGGTGCCAGAGTTGGGGCAGAAAGGTCAGCGCGAGAAGAATCGCCAGCCATTTGAATCAATTTGATAAAGCGAGAGGATAAAGAAAAGGAATGACGAAAATTCCTGGCCAACTAAAGGAAATCGAAAATCTGAAGTATCTGGAGGAAAGAGGATTCGCAATGTTTTCTTAAGCAAAGGCAAAGAATGTGTAAAATCGAATGGTGCAGTCCTATTTATAAGAGACATAAATTTTCCGAGCACGAAATCCAAGAGTCGCCGATTGAGGTTGACAAGGCATGAAATGGTTCAACCCCCTAAGAACGTGTGCCATAATGGCAGGTAACCATAAACAACGCTTCAGGATAAACGATGTTTAGGTTCCGAAAGGACCAAAATGATTCGAGGATATCGAAAAGACGTCGTCACATTGCTTTAAAATCTGAAGACCATACCCGAGGGGTAAGTGATCAGATTTCTCTTAGATACGTAATAATCATAATCCGCCTACCAGGCCCGACAAAAGATGACCCCGGTAGGCGGAGAGACTAACTGTATTGGTCGAAATTTGATCGATGGCCTGACCAAGATCCCGTCCAAGCGCTGAGATAGTGAAAGACGACATGGTTTTCTCCAAAATCCCGGACTCATAACGCCCACCGTGACAAAGAACGACACTAAGGGAACGACGAAAGCGGACGTTGTGTGAATCTGTATTGACCCATAATGAGGGTTCCATAACTATATATAGGGGAGGAGTCTCTCAAGGAAGGGGCGGCTTTTTCTCTCTCTTATCTCCTCTCTGTAATCTTCTTAGAAAAAGGAGCCTTCCCATGGAAGACGAAAAGCAGTGATCTTCATCGATTAATGAATGAGGAAATGAAAAATATCAATGAGATTGATCACCCCTATTTCATCTTATGCATTATTTTCTGATTCGCTTATGGATCTGGAGGTTATTAGGTTTGACTAAGAATTACCTCTTCATTCTCTTTAATTGATTTGTTAAAAAAGGTTTCAATATCTTTTGAGTCAAACACAATACTTATTTCAACCCGTTTTATCTTTTCTTGTTACTAAATACTTCGAGATTTCAGGAAATATAATAGAATGTTAATTCTGCTTGTTTTAACTTAGTATTTATTTTCAAAGATTCATAACGAGTTAGCAAGAGACTCAAAATAAAGGTTAAGGATGTTATCAATTTGTCTAGTGGAGATTGTATCGTGGTTGATTTTGATGATATGGATCATCCATTTGGAGAAGGACAAGGCGTTCTTGAAGGCTTTTGTAGAAAATTAGCTAGTGACAGCTCCTTATTTCAGCTTTGATAAATGGCCCGATTTACCTGAGTCATGCTTCAATCATTGTTTTGATCAAATTATAAAGGTATAAGATCTATGTTGTCATGACTAAAACTCTATTTTATGTCTTTGACTAAGTATTTGCATGTTACAGATAAACTAACTAATATTTTATTCCCGAAGCCGCGCTTTTATTTGAGGACATCGGAATCAAATTCACGACTATATGTTTTCTGTCACGACCCCAAACTTAGCATGTCGTGATGGCGCCTATTATGATACTAGGTATGCCGACAACTCACATATTCCAACACTTTCAAATGCAAAATATACTAAAATAGGTTTAAATAAATGAAAATCTTATAAAATAGGATGAAACGTCACAATTCAATACAGAAATTCCCAAAACCTAGGTGTCACTGAGTACATGAGCATCTATACTGTAACACAGTCTAATACACTATCTAAGAAAGTAAAACAAAATAAGCAAACACTGAGAGATAGGGGAGGAGAGTCAAGGTCTGCGGTTGCTAAAGCAGCTACCTCGGTAATCTTCGAACAGGTAAAAACTCCACGATCAACAACCACCATGCCCGGAAATGCTTGGAACTGCACACGAGGTTCAGGTTGTAGTGTGAGTATAACCAACTCAATAAGTATCGCAAATAAACAAGGCAAGGTAAGAGAAGCTTAAATTATTAAGGATGCTAGTTGTTTCAGTGTGATTCTGCCTTTTTAGACCAGCGCAACACAATATTTAAAACTAACTCATAAGGCTTCATGAGAAGAATATCCGTGTGTGCATGTGTAGTGTTTCTCAAATACCCTGCTCATCCGTGTGCACATGTGCACTGTTTCTGAAATACCCTGCTCGAACAGTAATATGGCATATAGAGGAAAGAAACAAGTAAATAAGATAAATGATCAAGAAAATACAAGTTCCACACACTGCACGAACAACTCACGTGCTAAAATGCTAACATATTAGTCTCTCTCTCTCTAAGTGCTCTCAGCTCATGTTAGTTAACATGCGCTGAAACTTGTCATCCATAGCGAGAGGGAGGGGAAGAGGACGAGGAAGGCCAAAAAAGTCATCATTACCAGCATAGAACGAACTATTAGCTCACAAAGCAAAACAACAGGGAAGGAGAATGCTCTACAAACTCCAGATCTGGACCTATATTCTGATACTAGAGCTCAATGGAAGAACACTGGAGGTGCATCTAGCTCAGGGGTCTAAAGAAGCTAGATCTTACAACACCTCCATCGACTTCATCGAAAATGCAATTGAAGGAGATAACAAAGGATCAAGCTCTGCATGCTACAGTAACTAATGCAACAGTAACAACTGTTGAGGAAGAACAAGGCTTAACAAATCCTACCCTGGCGACAAAAACTGTAGAACCTAAACCATGGTCTAACCTATTTCAGAAGAACAGATCTGTAGCATATGGTATATCCCTATCATATATCCCTACGAAAATTGTCAATGGCCAAATAGTTGTTCAATTGGACAAAGAGGAGGTTGAATCTGAGAATGAGAAGTGGAGATGTGCCTTAATCGCTTACATCTTAGGTGATACTCCGGGGTATAATACTATGAAAAGATATATAAGTGTTAATTGTGCAGGTGTGAGAGAACCAGATGTGTTTCTACATGAGGAAGGATATTACATAATCAGATTCCATTCAGAGGCTGATATGCAAGAGATCTACTATTCTGGACCTTATACCATTAATAATAGGCCTATAATTTTGAAGCCTTGGACCTCAGACTTTGATTTTAAAGAGGAATTTCCACTAAAATTCCTCTGTGGGTTAACTTTCCATGACTACCTTTGAACTGTTGGGGAGTGGATTCATTGAGTAGAATAGCAAGCGCAATTGGGACTCCTATTTTTGTTGATGAATGCACAACTAAGAAAACTAGAATCTCATTTGCCAGAATATTGATAGAGGTTAATGTGACTAAACCACTGTCTGATGAAGTCTGTGTTAGAGATCCAAAGGGTAAACAATTTCTGCAAGGAGTTTACTATGAGTGGAAACCTAAGTTTTGTGAGCAATGTCAAAAGGTTGGCCACTCACGTGCTCCTCATGGTGCTGTTAATAAGTAAGAGACTAAGCAACAGATAAATCAGAAGGGGAAAACAAGGGAAACTAAGAAAGTGACTATGGAATGGAGAACTAAAGGCAAGGATCATCAAAATGATACTCTACCTGTACAAGCTATACCAGCTGATCAGCAGAGGCAGCAGCAGACATCAGAGGTCCAGCAAATGCCATACATTCCTACAAGTACCATGCCAGAAAGTAGTCAAAGACAAACTGAGATCATGCCTACAAGTAGTCCAATTGATGTTATGATGAATGACAACAATCGAGGGAAGCAAGTGGAAAGCAGTCCTGAGTTTAATTTAACAAATTTTCCTTTGTTGTCTGCTGTAAAACGAAGAAATCCTTTTGAGGTATTACCATGTGGGACAGGGGATGTGTAACAATTACCCCTTGAGAGGGGAAGAGGACATTTAACATGCTGATTAATTGGCTATTCTAGAATGTAAGGGGAGTCAATAAGAGGTATAAACAGAAGGAATTGGCTAACTATATCAAAAATAAAAATGTCAAGCTGGCTTGATGGAAACTAGAGTGAGAGAGCATAATTTCAAGAGAATCACCAAAGCTATTACTCCTGATTGGGAAGGGCTAAATAACTACCAATATGCTCAGAATGGTAGGTTGTGGGTGCTATGGGATCCAAGATGGTATAATGTAAAGTTAGTAAAAGCCGGGGCACAGTTTGTACATTGTTAACTTACAGACAACTTAGGGAAGATAGACTGCTTAATAACAGTAGTTAATGATACAATACAATTGAACAAAGGAGAGCACTCTGGACCGACATACATAACCTGGCTGTAAACATAACCACTCCTTGGTTAATTGAAGGAGACGTCAATGCAGTCCTCTATTCTCAAGATAGACTAATGGGCAATCCTATAACATATGCTGAAACTCAAGACTTTGCTAGCTGCATCCAAACTCTACAATTGAATGAATTGATATGGAAGGGTGACTACTACACTTGGTCAAACAAGCAATATGGACCTGATAGAATCAGTAGCAGAATTGATAGAATTTTTGGAAACTTTGAATGGATGATGCAGTGGGGACAGGTACAAAATCAATATGACTTACCTCAAATGTCAAATCACTCACCTATGCTTCTTTCAATTTCCACGAGTACAAGGCCTGCCAAAATTCCATCCAGATTCCTAAATGTATGGGCAGACCATGGTAGTTTCTTACAAGTAGTGCAGGAAGTATGGGAGCAGAATGTGACAAGTTGGAGAATGTAGAATATTTGGTTGAAGTTGAAAGACTTAAAGCCCTAGGCTTAAGGTTTTAAACAATGAGGAGTTTTGATATATTACTGACAAGATAGATAGGGCTCGAGGAGAACTTCAAGTTATACAAGAGAAGATTAACACACGGTATAATGATGGCCTACTGGAGCAGGAGAAAAATTTCCTCCACCAGCTGGAGAAATGGTCTCTTATAGAGGAAAGTGTCCTAAAACAAAAATCAAGAGCAAGGTGGATTAAACTTGGGGATTCTAATTCCAAGTACTTTTCTGCTATGCTAATGGAAATGAATCAAAGGAAACAGATTAAGGAACTCACATCTCTAGATGGGCAGAAGTTGAATGATGCTGACGTGATCAAACATGAAATCATGGAGTTCTATAAATCACCGATGGGGTCTGCTGCACTAAAATTACCTGCCATAAACAGGGAGATCATGAAACAAGGGCCTATACTATCTCAACAACAAAGAAGTCAACTAGTTGCAGAAATCTCTGATCAAGAGATCTTTGAAGGATTGCAGAGTATTGGGGATGACAAATCACCAGGAGTGGATGGTTTCAATGCATACTTCTTCAAGAAAGCATGGCATATTATCAAGGAGGAGATCTGTGCAGCTGTCAAAAAATTCTTCACTACTGGTAAATTGTATAAGGCTCTAAACTGCACTACCCTTACACTAATACCAAAAGTTGACAAACCAATCACTGTGAAAGATTTTAGACCCATTGCTTGATTACCTTGCTCTATAAGATGATTTCTAAGGTATTAGCATCAAGACTATAGAAGGTTATTGCTAGCATCATTAGTAAAAATCAGGTAGGATTTATACCTGGGAGGAGAATTGCAGACAGCATCATACTGGCATATGAATTTGTTAAAGCCTATACAAGGAAGCACATCTCAGATAGGTGTATGATTAAGATTGACTTACAGAATGCCTATGATATAGTGGAATGGATCTACTTGAAGAAGGTAATGGAGAATTTGGGATTTCCTACTCAATTTACTGGCTGGATTATGGAGTGTGTCAAAACAGTCAACTACACCATCTTGATAATGGAGAGATTACTACCCCTTTTGATGCAAAAAAAAAGGGGCTAAGGCAAGGGGATCCTTGTTGATACCCAATTTTTCTCTGTATTTTTTTAAATATGCAAAATACCCTCAAAATAGCCTATATAGGCATATATAAGTACATCCCAAGGTCCTATTATTTTTTCTTAATTTTTCAAAGATTTTTAAATCAATTTACTGCCCTATTTTATTAAAAAAAAAACCAATGATGGTCCCTAAAATTATCATTTTTGGTGATTCATTTATTGGATTCTTATGTTTGTACCAAAATGACTAAGATATTTTTTACACATTTTTATAAATTTATTTGGTATTTTTAAGGATAAAATTGCATAATTGCAATATTAGCCATTTCTTAAGTTTAAATCCGTCTCATATTTTTAAAATGGGATTTTATATTTTTAAATTAATAATTATATATTATAAGACATTTTAGTACTTTTAGTTTGTTTCCAGAAATTTGTTTATTAATTTTTTATAAATTAAGAGGGAAAAAGAGGCTATTTAACTTATAGCCACATTTGGCTTTCTAATTTGGCCTAATTAAACCCAAGCCCCAACCCAAATTAGACCAATCCAATACCCATCCCAATCCAATTATCCTACCCGACCCACCTACCCCATCCAATCTGGACCGTTGATCATTCAGATCAACGGTCCCCGTTTAACCTACCTAAATTAAACCAAACGAACCCCCGATACTCCTCATTTTTCCCTCACTCGTCTCTATCTCTCTTACCTCTGGTTCTCTCTAGAACCTTCCCCACCCCCTCCTCTCCGATGAATTCTGTTCATCTTCTCCGGTCACCCTCTAACCTAGATCTATGGTGGTTTCACCACTCACCAAGCCACCTATGGCTCCTCACGTTTGGTTGACTGAAGCTCCATGACTCGACCATGAAGGGTTATGTCCAGACCTCTGTCGATTCGAGTTCCATGGCTATCTCTGGTCCCGTTCCGGCAGAAGCCTGGTCTCGACTCCTTTTGCTTAGATCCAAGCCTTTCTCGTCGTTTGGGTTCCTCTGAAAACCCTATTTTTGAGGTTTTTCTGATCTCTTTAGATCTATTCCATATCCATGCTTTCCTTAAGATATTAAACGATTTTCCTGGCTTTTCTTTCAAAAACTACTTTCAAAACCATTTCTTTTCCGATCTAGGGTTTTTCTGAGAGTATTTTAATGTTTCTCTAACTTTCTTTTTTGTGTGTATTTGCCTCTATTGTGTTCTTGTATTTTTTCTTCTACCATGTTCTTGTATGCTTCTTCTACGGTGTTCTTGTATGCTCCCTCTACTGTACTTTCTTATACTGTGTTCTTGCATGCTTTTTCTACTGTATTTTCCTCTACTGTATTCTTTTGTGTTTCTCCTACTGTATCTTCTTTACTATGTTCTTAAGTGTTTCTTATTAAGTTCCACATACTGAGTTCCGGTTAAGCTTCTTCTAAAAAAACGTCTTACTATGCTTCTCCTACTGTTCTTATAAATTTTCCCATTATGTTTCAAATTAGTTTCTTCTACTCTGTTTCCTTTGAGCTCTTTTACTGTGTTCTGCATGTTACTTTTCTATCATGTTTCTCATGAGTTTCTGTTGCTGAAAGAAACATGTTAGGAGTTTCAGTTCTTTTCTGAGACCTCTGAACCTGTTTCGATTTAATTACTTGCCCTCTCATCTTTGCACTCGATTAATGGTGGAAACCCTAGAATTTGGGGGTTCTTCCAAGTTTGGCTATGTGATTTGCCTGAGCTAGGGTTTTATTTCAAAACCCCCAACTCTCCAGACCAATTTCGAGTCTCTGATTTGAGTTGGGACATCCTTGTCTTTCATACGACTCTAACTTTTGCTATACTCTCCTAAACTCTTTTACACTGGATTTTTCTACTGATTTTACAATGACACGACATCTTCTTTCATGCTTGACATGTCTGTATGCTCTTTATATGTGATAAACTTCCCTCTAAAATGGCTTTCGAATTTGTGATTAGTTTAGACTCCCTTCTGAATAGGTCTGATTGATTTTCTATCCTTGTTTGTTGATTTTCCCTGTGACTCGACTTAAGTTAAAAACCTTTCTCAGCTTTTTTGACTTGGTTTATTCATACGAAATCTCTGACCTCTGATTTACTGGCTGTTAATTGATTTTCTTACTTTAATTGTACAACCGCATATTTCAAAATTCTATAAAATGAAACTTCTATGTATTTACCCCTAATTGCCTACTTTGCACAAAGTGCTTATTTAATTTCTTTCCTCAAATAGTTTTTACCCGTTTCTGAATTCCTTAATTAAGGGAAGTCTTGTGTGATTGATTCTTAATTGATATTCAGTTCCTTAGCTGCTTTCTTGCCTTATTTCTGCCTGATTTTCATACTATAAAGGCACGACCCTTTCACAAACTCAACAGATTTCACAATCCTTCTGAACTCATACTCATACACAATAGTGTTCTCTCTTCTTGTCTGTACTGCGGCCTGTTTACAAGGCCTACTGCTTTTCTCTATTTGTTTCTTTGAAACTGGTATGCCCTGATTTAAGCTTCAACATCACATCGATGTGTTTATTTACAGCTTGTGTATCCATGTCTACTTACTGTTCCTGTAGAGTTCAATATTTAAATTAGCATGCTGATTTCTTTCTGCCTGTTTCTGTTATGAATCCCTATTCCCTACCCCCTTATGTGTTTGAGCTATGGTTTAAGACATGGCAATATGTAAGTTATTGTCCATGAATTAAACTTGATCCTTTGGGATCCCAGCCTCTAAACAATGTGTTCTAACAGGCTTATGGGTATGCTAGCACTTCCTATTGCTGGGTATGCCCACAGCCTGCTCTTGCTTCTTTCAACTTCCCTATTTCCCCTGCACCCCTATGTGTATTTATTTGTAACTGTTTCCCTTTCCCTTTCCCCCTTTCAGCACTCTATTTCTGCACTTGCACTCTCTCTTAGTCCCTAAGTTCTGCCCCCCTCTTGTGAGCCTTGCCTTGGGACCTTGAGTTCCCTCTGAACTTGGACACTTGAGGGCTGGCCCTTCCACACTGCACTATGTCTTAATCTGGTGACACATTTGGGTGTGAGCACTGCCCTGAGCCCATATGAGACTCTTAAGGAACTCTGACACATCCAAATGGGAGAAAGGCTTTGGATCATGATCTCATTGGAGTTGGTTTACTTCATATTTCAGACGGGAAGTCTGAATCAGGCTCTCCTTGGTTGTACTTTAAATTTTTGATGTATTCTTTTATTTTTTGGGCTGTAATAATTTGTAGTAAACTCTTGGGGATGGCTAGTGAAAAAGGGAGGGATAACTATGTATGCAAAGGGTAGATATCCTGCCTATAGGTACTTTCTTAATTTCTGCACTCTCATATAGATATTCTGTCTATAGGTACTTTCTGAATTTGTGCACTCTCATATAGATATCCAGCCTATAGGTTATTTCTGAATTTCTGCATTCTCTCATATAGATACCATGCCTGTAATTAACCGGAAATCTGAATTCTGCATATAGAAAATACGCCTATAGGTCTTTCTGAATCTCGTATATCCATTCTTCATTAGGCAATCATGTTTATAGGTCTTAATCAATCAACTTCAATTAGATATCATGTTCATAGGCTTAACATCTAGATATCATGTCCATAAGGTTTCTGCATTTCCCCATGTATATAAAAAGGTTTAAAATCAACAACGAATAGAAAGCATGTCTATAGGAGCATTTAATCAATCAGAATCGCTTCACTCGCTTATAAGTCTAAAACCAGTAATAATGACGTACCATCAGTTGCAGAAATTATGATCTCTCGCTAAAACTTGCCTTTCTTTAATAACTGACAACTTTTCTCAAATCAGTATGTATTCAGTTTACTTTATTGTTATTGAAATCAGTAGATATCATGCCTATAGGACCCTCGTCCAACACTTAGGCAAACCATAGGGTAAATTTTATAAACTGAATCAGATTTTTATTAGCTACAACCAGTAGGTAGGCCTGATTCGGGCTTCTTATCTGAACTATGTAACAAATCAGTCTGCCTCAACCTTTAAGTTTTAATCAGACCCTAAACAGTATGTGCAAGACATGCTAAATTATGTGCTTCTCTGTCAAAGGAGGTAGATCTGAGCCTTTTACTTGTTGTGTGGTTCCCCCAACTTGTTATACGTGTTTTTGTATGTCGCCTTAGAGTTTTGCCTTTGAAACTATAAACAAGCCTAATATCCCTTCCCTTTAGGATTAGTAGTCCTAAATGCCTCCGGGACTAATAGGATTGGGGGGAGTAATAGCATGCAATAAGTAAACGAGACCATTCCGCGCTTTAATACCCTAACAAGGTGGGAAAGGGTAGATATGGATATGATGACCACGCGATAACATCACGTGTAGCCCCTCACTGAGGATTGATTACCGGATGTTGTGTGGGGTGATCCATATTATTTATAAACCTAGGACCCCCCCGCTCCCTTTGTTTCTTTGTTTCTTTGCTTCTTCTCTAATTTCAAACTATTTCTTTAAGAAAAATCAGCATTCTTTCAGTTCTTTCTAACTTTATTTATTTGTAACCATTATGTGAAAATCCCCTCTTACTTGAAGTCTTTATTTGCCTATGTGTTATTTGCGCTTAAGTTCACAACAATAGTTTGGCCGAGAACCACACTAGTGGTTCCTGAGGGGTGCCCAACAACTTCCCCTTGGGATAATGTCAAGCCCTTACCCAATCTCTGGTTATTCAAATCAAACCCTTCTTAGTGTCCTAATGCACTTTAATCATTAGGTGGTGACTCTTCAAATCAAATCCAATTCCCTAAAAGGGAACGAGTTGTCCTCCCAAATGTCATAAACCCGATTTCGTGAGAAAAAGGGGGCGCGACGGCATGGCGACTCTGCTGGGGATTTCTTTTAGGTTTTACCATTTCAGGCTATTATTATGACTTTACGCTTCTTTATATGTCTTTATTTGCTTAATGCCTTCAAGTATTTAATTCCTTCTTCTACTAGAAAACTAACTTGTCTTTTTGTTTCTTTCCCTTATTTCATTTACTGCTTTCCTTCACTGCCTCCCTTTATTAGTGTTTTAAATTATTGTAATTATTGCTTTATGAACGTGCAAATACGTGAAAACTTGTTTAAATTATTGCAACTGCATGTTTTCAACATCATATTCCACTCGTGCCAAACAAAATACCATAGCAACGCTTATTAAGAGTAGTTGCGCTCTTCCGATATTATCACCCCCTAAATCCAGCAAAGGCATATTTGCGGTAAAACCAGTCGATCAACGGTGTAGTCAACGATTCCGCGCCTTTCCCTCTTGAGTTGTCCGCTCAAGGGTACCAGTCTAAAACCCCATAGAAACCCTTTCTATTTAAATTGTGCATGCATCATGGTCAAACCTACCCGAGTCAGTTATGTTGTCTGCATAATGACTCTTTAAGATAGCCTTGTTCAAAGTCCACTGGGTTTCCCTAAAACCCAAACAGACGTTATCACATTTTGTGCATTTATTTGGAGAACTAAAATGCTTTTATGCCAATTGTTGATATTAAATGCTCGAGTCTGGTGGGGGTAAGGGCCCACCCCAAACTGCTAAGCTGGTGGAAGGATTTTCACTCCAGTGATCAGACTCTTATCCGGAAATACTTGGGGAACCTACCCTCTCTCTTGGAAATTCAACCCAACAACAAAATCATAGAAGCTGCTACTCTATTCTGGGATTGTGATAGGTCTGTGTTCAGCTTCGGAGACATTGAGATGACACCCCTGCTCGAGGAAATAGGAGTACTGGCTGGTATACCGTGGGAAACTCCGGGTTTGTTAATGCCGAAAAACCGCACGGGTAGAGCTTTTCTCAAAATGATGGGTCTAAAGAAGAATCCAGACATGACACGTTCGAAAGAATCATACATTCCCTTTGGCTATTAGTACGAAAGGACGGTCATAGCAAATCTTACCGTACTTATCCCGATGAGTTCGCCCATACATCATTGGGGCATATCCACCGAAGGGTCTTTGTCTTTATGTTCTGCTTTTTGGGGATGATAGTGTTTCCGATGAAGAAAGCAAGCATCCATACCAGGCTAGCTATGGTCACCAAAACTCTAATGGAGGGGATTGACGGACAACCATTCAGTCTCGTACCAATGATCATTGCAGAGATATACCGAGCCTTAGAAAGGTGTCAACAAGGAGCCAAACACTTCGAGGGTTGTAATCTGCTACTTCAACTTTGGCTCGTGGAACATCTCCAAAAGGGTGAGTACCGACAGGAAGTCCGTCGAAGGGATTGGGACGATCATATCGCTTTTTATCACCCAAAGTGAATGAATTACATGCCCAACATGTTCGCACTACCAGAGAATGCTAGGGAATGCGTCGAACTCTTCGAAAATCTGACTGAGGACCAGGTACAATGGATGTTCGAGTGGTTCCCAACCGAGGCATCGTCCGGTCCAGGGACGTACCTTTCCTGATACTAATAGTCTTAAGAGGAACGTACCCTTACGTACCTCTTCGGGTTATGAGGCAAGCAGGAAGGAAGTAGGTTATACCCAGGGTCGACGAGATGAGTCACTTCCGGGCTGACTTCCAGAACGACGATAGTCCTTACAGGTGCCAGGCTCAGCACATGTGGCACTGCAAGATTGTCTTGGGAAGGGACACCATCGAACCAGACAGATACCATGCTGGTTGTACCCCAAACTATTCAAGCTGGCTGGAGGATAATCACAATGGTCTGGGTCAACCCGGGTTTGTTCGAGGTCACAGGATCGTCGATGAAAAGGTTGAAGCACAGGTCAAGTACAACCAACTGCGCAAGAGGATTGGGGAATGTGAAAGTGAGCACCGGGAAATACAAGAAGCCAACCAAAGGCTGATTGAAGAGTGGAAAGACATGGCTGTCAGTGCCAACAAGCGACTGGGATACTTGGAGCGGGGTTTAGTTGAGCTGGAAAGGAAATTTCTTAAAAGGATCGAGGATTGCCAGAATGCTGAAGGAAACGAGGGCGGGCACCTAACCAGAGCCTACCTGTTCCTGGGACTTCGCGAGCTGGTGAAGCTGTTCGATGGAGCCAAAGATGTCGAGTCTGGGGAAGGTCCTTCTGGGACCAAATAGATAGGAGTTTTTATTTCTGCTTTATGAAATGTAATAAGGCCTATGGCCACTAGTGACATTTTTATATCCTGTTATTTAGTGTCGTTTTGGGATTCGTCTACTTTTATCAATAAAATGAGGCATTTAGCATTCTAAGTTCTCCAAATCATCAACTTGTCGCTAGGCCTACCTCGGGCACAAAGAGGTTCCCCAAATTAGGACACGCTTTATCTTTCCGCACTATGTGTTTGAATATTGCAACGTTTTTTTTATAATTCTCACTGACTTGTTACCCTTTTGTTTATACTTTTGTTTATTCCCCTCCCCAAAGGTTAGTTCGTGAACTCTTGCAACATCATCATATTTTACGAGATCCAGGGGCCCTCCACCTACTCCTCCTCTCAATCCTATCAAGCACAAGAACAAAGGAAAAATGGAAGATTTGAACAACGCCAGAAAGGAGAACTCAACTGAACGGGTAGAGGTCACTCATGGTCACGGTACTCTGGTCCCCAAGGAAAATGCATCCCAACTAGAATAAAAGCTGTTGAACTTTCAGGAAGAACTTGATCAAGTCCGGAATCTTGCAAATTTGTCATTTTCCCTCACTACTCCAGAGGTTACTTTCCCAAATACTCAGAATCCTGTACCTCCACAAAATATCCCAAAGCAACGAAACCATCCCATTCCTCACCACCACTGCAATACCTGCCATACCTTAAATAACACCCCACTGCTCATCCCAGAACTCCAGAACTCCACAAATGACCACTGCCAACATAATACCCCCATCAACGTGGAGACCGTGCCGCACTCCACCCAGCTAATTTCAAGCACACCCGAGTCCGATGATAAGGACTTGCTCATCAGAAACCTGGCCGAAGAGCTTAAAAAGTTGACTAGCAGAATTCAAGGCATTGAAGGAAGTACGGAAATTGAAGGGCTGAACTACGAAGATCTTTGCATACAGCCCGATGTCGAACTGCCCGAGGGGTACAAACCTCCTAAGTTCGAGATGTTTGATGGTACAGGAGATCCAAGGGTCCATTTGAGAACATACTGTGACAAGCTGGTTGGAGTAGGAAAAGACGAGAAAATCCGCATGAAGCTTTTCATGAGGAGTTTGAAGGGAGATGCCTTATCTTGGTACATTAGCCAAGATCCGAAGAAGTGGTCGAACTGGGTAAGCATGGTGTCCGATTTTATGGACAGATTCAGGTTCAACACAGAGAATGCACCGATGTGTTCTATATTCAAAATTTGAAGAGGAAACCCACAGAAACATTCAGTGAGTATGCTACTCGATGGAGGTCAGAAGCTGCTAAGGTTAGGCCTGCTTTGGAAGAAGAGCAAATGAAAAAAATCTTCGTTCGGGCCCAAGACCCACAGTATTATGAGAAGATGATGATGATCGAAGGCCACAAATTTTCTAACATTATCAAGCTGGGAGAAAGAAACGAAGAAGGCATCAAAAGCGGTATGGTTACGAATTTTGAAGCCTTGCAAGCTACAAACAAGGCCTTACAGTCAAGTGGTGTGTCCAAGAAAAGGGACGTAGGAGCCGTAATGGTGGCACAGAGAACCAAATCTCCCATCAAATAACAAACATACACAATGCCTCCAATCACATATCATCCTACCCCAAACTACCAAGCACCCTCACCCTCTTACCAAACTCCACCACTCACTTATCAATCACCTACCGCATATCAGCCCACTTCACCCAAATACTCCCAACCTGCACATGTTTATCAAGCCTACAACACTCAACCATCCCGCTACCAATCCCCTCCTCCACGCCAAAATTTTCCTAGACCTCGACCAAACTTTGATCGAAGACCCCCAAAACAGTACACGGCCATTGCTGAACCTATCGACCAGTTGTATGAAAGACTCAAGACTGCTGGTTACGTCACCCCTATCCCTGCTGCTCCTAAAAACCCTTCTCAGTGGGTTAATCCAAATAAGTCCTATGCATACCATTCCGGCATGAAAGGACACACCATTGATGAATGCCGCTCTCTGAAAGATAAGATCCAGACTTTGATTGATAACAAGATTATTGTGGCAAAAGATCCTGCTCCGAATGTCCGCAATAACCCTCTGCCAGATCACAAGGGTGGAGGCGTTCACATGATTGAAATAGAGGATGATTGGGACCCCAAGGGATCGATCGGTTTGATCACAGAAGGTGATGATCCAAAGCAACCAATAGTCACCCTTAATCCGATCATAGTCCAGATTCAGCCCTCTGGGGATGCCGAGGTAAACATGTCCATACCGCTGGAGTTTGAAGCGCCACTATCTGCAAAGACGCCCGTGCAAATTGAGGTCGAATTCGTGTCTCCAGCAAAGGCACCTACACCATTCGAAGTTGCAGTTTTACCGCCCAAGGTGCAGGCGCCGTTCGGAGTAAAGATAACTACACCAATTCCAGTGGCAATGCCAGCCATAACACCGTTCCATACAAAGGCTATACCATGGGACTACACAGCCGAGGCATGAAGGAAAGGAAAGGTTATGTTCGGAGAAGCTATTGCGGCACAGGGTATGACGAGAACTGGTAGAGTTTATACCTTGGAGCATTTGGCCGAGTCAAGCAAGCAGGCCTCTAGTCGGCCAACCATCACTGAAACTGGACCCGATGATCTCTGGAGAAAGATACAAGCCAAGGAATACTCGATCATTGACCAGCTGAACAGAACACCAACACAAATCTCTATCCTAGCTTTGCTACAAAATTCTGATTCACATAAGAATGCCTTGCTAAAGGTGCTGAGTGAGGCATATGTACCGAGCAACATCACCGGAGGAGAGATGGCAAATATGGTAGGACAAGTATTGGAAAGTCACAAGATCACTTTTCACGAAGATGAGCTGCCACTAGAAGGGTTGAGTCACAACAAGGCGTTGCACATCACCGTGTAATGTGAAGATTATTTTATCACCAGAATCCTGATTGATGGAGGGTCCAGTCTCAACATTTGTGCGTTGGTAAAACTAAGGACATTAGGAAAAGGGCTGCATGAGATCAAGGACCGGGCCATCAACGTCAAAGCTTTTGATGGTTCTCAAAGGTCCACCATTGGGGAGATTAGCTTGTGTATGCAAATGGGGCCTACTTGGTTCGATGTGGATTTTGAAGTGATAGATGTGCCGGCCTCTTAAGATTTATTGTTGGGCGATAATGGATTCATGCCGCGGTGGCCGTAGCATCCACGCTACATCAGGCAGTGAAGTTTGAGTTGAATCACCAGGAGGTGATCATTCACGGCGATGGTAGCAACCCTATATACAGTCGCCATACCATCCCAAATATCGGAGGCAGAAGAAAGATAGGTGGGGAGACGTATCACCACATCGAGCGAGTCAACGCCATTGTCAAGGACAAATGGTGGGACACAAAATCGAGAGCATATTGAATTGGAGTGGGTACGAACCGGGTAAAGGGCTTGGCAAGAACCTCCAAGGAATCGCTAAGCCCATAAAGCTCAAGAAGCATGGAACCACTTTTGGTCTGTGATATGAGTACACCTGGGAGGAATTCAACAACTGGTCACCACCATGGCGCGGTCCCTACTACCCGTTGGAGCAGCCAATACCACACTTGGAATAGACTTTCCAACCGGCCGATGTTATCTATAGGTCAGAAGAAGAGGAAGCACTGGCAGCAGTGAAGAATTTGTTCCTGAAAGATGATGATATGGATTGTTGCGTTGTTCTCGAGGACGAGGGGGAGGAAGGCCCTTCCATACAAGCTGTGACTGGAGGAGCATGCCTTAGTAACTGGACCATCAGAACCACCAGAGCCCGGCGAGCCTCGGGGTAGCAAGGTTGAACAAGCATCATGCACTATCTTTTAACTTTACTAGTTTTTCTTTCACATTTTAAATTTCCGCAATAAGATCTTCAATGTTCAAAACAGTTATGGAATTTATCAAAGCATTTCAAATTTTTCTTATAAATCAACACTCTTATTATTTTCTCTCATTACTCTACTTATACAGCATTACTATTACTTATCTTGATGAACCGATGACTGTGACATGCAATGAGACAACGCAACAAACGGACATAGATTTAGAGGAAGATGATATACCGGAAGAGATTGTTAAAGAAGTTGAGAATTTTGAGAACAGACCTAAGTCCAATTTGGACGAGACTGAGATTGTTAACCTGGGAGATGCAGAAAATGTCAAAGAAACACGAATCAGCGTTCATTTGTCACCATCAGAAAAGGAAGAATACACGGAATTCCTAAAGAAGTACGAGGACATATTCGCCCGGTCGTACGATGACATGACTGGTCTGAGTACATCTATTGTGGCACACAAACTACCAACTGATCCGGCGTGTCCACCGGTAAAGCAGAAGCTCAGAAAGTTTAAGCCTGATATGAGTCTGAAAATCAAGGAAGAAGTCACTAAGCAGGTCAAAGCTAAGGTTCTCAGGGTAGTAGAATATCGAACATGGTTAGCCAACATTGTGCCAGTACTGAAGAAGGATGAGAAGGTCAGAGTCTGTGTCGACTACCGGGATCTCAACCGGGCCAGTCCAAAAGACGACTTCCCCTTGCCAAACATACACATCTTGATTGACAATTGCGCCAAGCACGAGTTGCAATCATTTGTAGATTGTTTCGCTGGGTATCATCAGATCTGGATGGACGAAGAAGATGCTGAGAAAACGGCTTTCATTACGCCGTGGGGGATGTACTGCTACAAGATGATGCCATTTGGGTTAAAGAATGCAGGGGCCACCTACATGAGGGCCATGACTACCATTTTTCATGATATGATACACAAGGAGATCGAGGTGTACGTAGATGACGTTATAATTAAGTCAAAGAAGGCCACTTATGACATGGAAGATTTGAGAAAATTCTTCAATAGACTGAGAAAGTACAACCTGAAACTGAATCCCGCAAAAGTGCATTCGGGGTTCCTGCCGGAAAACTACTTGGGTTCATTGTAAGTCATCGAGGAATAGAACTGGATCCATCAAAGGTCAAAGCTATTCAAGAGTTGCCACCGCCAAAGAACAAGAAGGACGTAATGAGTTTCTTGGGGAGACTCAACTACATCAGGTGGCTCATAGCTCAATACAGTCATCTACGAGCCAATATTTAAGATGTTGAAGAAGGACGCTGCTACCAAATGGACCGATGAGTGCCAAAAGGCCTTCAACAAAATCAAGGAGTACCTGTCAACACCACCAGTTTTGGTCCCGCCCGAGCCAGGTAGACCTCTATTACTCTACCTCGCAGTATTGGATGGAGCATTCGGTTGTGTTCTGGGGCAACATGACGAAACGGGGAGGAAGGAGCAGGCCATCTATTATCTCAGCAAGAAGTTCACCCCGTACGAAGCCCGGTATTCTCTGTTTGAGTGCACCTGTTGTGCTTTGACTTGGGTAGCTCCGAAGTTGAGGCACTACTTCTGTGCCACATATCTCATATCAAGGACGAATCCTTTGAAGTACATCTTTCAGAAGCCCATGCCTACCGGCAAGCTAGCCAAGTGGCAAATCCTGTTGAGTGAATTTGACATTGTCTACGTAACTCAGAAAGCGATCAAAGGATAGGCATTGGCAGATCACCTTGCCGAGAATCTCGTGGACGGAGAATACGAACCCCTAAAGACGTATTTTCCTTACGAAGAGGTATCGTTCATAGGAGAGGATATTGTAGAATCCTATGACGGTTGGAGAATGTTTTTCGATGGAGAAGCAAATTTCAAAGGAGTTGGCATAGGGGCAGTCCTAGTGTCAGAAACCGGTCAGCATTATCCAGTGTCTGCCAAACTCAGGTTCCCGTGCACCAAAAACATGGCCGAATATGAAGCCTGCATCTTAGGGCTCAAGATGGCCATTGACATGAACATCCAAGAGTTGCTAGTAATTGGGGATTCGGACTTGCTTATACATCTGGTCCGAGAAGAATGGGCGACCAAGAACTCAAAAATACTCCCTTATCTGCATTATGTACATGATTTGAGAAAGAGGTTCACAAAGACAGAGTTCCAGCATGTTCCCAGAGTCTAGAATGAGTTTGCCGATGCATTGGCTACCCTATCATCCATGATACATCATCCAGATAAGAACTTCATTGATCCTATTCTGGTGAAGATCTATGATCAGCCAGCTTACTTTGCTTATGTCGAAGAAGAAGCAGATGGAAAACCTTGGTTTCTTGATATTCAGGAATATTTGGCAAAAGGAGAATACGCAGAACTTGCAAACACCACTCAGAAATGCACGCTCCGAAGATTGTCTAAAACCTTCTTTCACAGCGGAGGAATCCTGTATAGGAGGACTCCGGATTTGGGATTACTAAGGTGTGTTGATGCGAAGGAAGCATCTAAATTACTAGAAGAAATTCATGCTGGGATCTGCGGCCCACATATGAATGGTTTTGTCTTAGCCAAAAAGATACTCCGGGCCGGTTACTTTTGGATGACTATGGAAACAGACTGCATCCTGTACGTCCAAAAATGCCACCGCTGCCAGATACATGCAGACATGATCAAGGTACCCCCAAACGAGCTTAATGCAACAAGCTCACCATGGTCGTTCGCCGCCTGGGGAATGGATGTTATCGGACTAATCGAACCTGCCGCATCAAACGGGCACAGGTTCATCCTAGTAGCAATTGATTATTTCACCAAATGGGTCGAAGCAGCATCTTATAGAGCAGTGACTAAGAAAGTCGTGGTAGACTTTATCCGCGACCGCATCATTTGTCGATTCGGGATTCCAGAATAAATCATCACTGATAATGGCTCCAACCTCAATAGTGACTTGATGAGAGCTATATGTGAAACTTTCAAAATCAGACACAAGAATTCTACAGCTTACAGTCCTCAGATGAACGGAGCTGTAGAAGCCGCCAATAAGAACATCAAGAAGATACTAAGGAAAACGATAGAGAAGCATAAGTAGTGGCACCAGAAGCTATCATTTGCTTTACTAGGGTACCGCACCACAGTCCGCACATCAATTGGGGCAACCCTCTATATGCTGGTTTATGGTACAGAAGCAGTCATTCCCGCCGAGGTAGAAATTCCTTCCTTGAGGATCATACAGGAAGTTGAGCTCGACGATGCAGAATGGGTGAAGAGTCGCTACGAGCAGTTAGCACTCATAGACGGAAAGAGGATGAATGCAGTTTGCCATGGTTAACTTTATCAGAACAGAATGTCCAGAGCCTTCAACAAAAGAGTCAAGCCGAGACAATTCACGCCGGGGCAGCTGGTGTTGAAGAAAATTTTCCCGCGTCAGGATGAAGCCAAAGGGAAGTTCTCTCCCAACTGGCAGGGTCCATATGTGGTTCACCGGGTTCTAACAGGAGGAGCCCTCATACTTGCAGAAATGGACGGAGAAGTTTGACCAAAGCCGATCAATTCAGACGCAATCAAGAGATACTACGTGTAACCTTTATGCTTTCCTTGTATGATGTAACATTGAACTACGCCTGACCTGATTCCCGTCTAAGAGGGGATACGTAGGTAGCCCTATGGGTTCGGTCATAATTCAATAATATTTTCATTTCCCCCGCTATTGGAAACTGGGGCAGAATTTTGAGGAGGACCCTCAAAATTCCGAAGTGATTTCAGCCATTCGCCGCAAGCAGCCGTCAGAAGAAGCAGCCCAGTAAACTGGGCAGAATTTTGAGGAGGTCCCTCAAAATTCCGTAGCAAGAAAGGTTACAATGTCTTGAACCACGTCACGGTCGTCGGTTCATCTAAAGAAAGATATTCTTAATTATGCATTTATGTTATATTTTTTGCTAAACCATGCATGTCTATTTCCGAAATCGCTTGTTTAGCAATGCTACCCCAACGATACGCACAGTATCACCAGATCAAGATCACGCAGATCAAGCAGAGCCAGAGGGGATACGAACTAACCTCCCCCCTCTACAAAACTTACGACTTTTCTTTGGATGCAGGAATTCAAGTTGCAAAATCATCAGAGATACTATACACTCACGAGACAAACATTGTTCAGAAATACAACTCTCAGAAACGTTGCACTTACCCACAGTTGCTATATGCACCCAACAGTGTCCCCAGCAGGCACAATGTCCCCAGCAGTCACAATGTCGCAACCTGCTATCAGCTAAGAAAAACTCCATTATCATTTGCCTTTTTACTTCCGGCATAAGGCTACCATTCTGCCTTCTGAGACTAAACTCTGTCTCCATCTACATTTTTGCATTGCATATGGCTACCATCCTGCCTTCCGAGACTAAACTCTGTCTTCATCTACATTTTTGCATTTCATAAGACTACCATTCTGCCATCCGAGACTAAACTCTAACTCCATTTGCATTTTTGCATTGCATAAGGCTACCATTCTGCCTTCCGAGACTAAACTCTGTCTCCATCTGCATTTTTTGCATTGCATAAGGCTACCATTCTGCCTTCCGAGGTTAAGCTCTACCTCCATCTGCATTTTTTGCATTACATAGGGCTACCATTCTGCCTTCCGAGACTAAACTCTGTCTCCATCTGCATTTTTGCATTGCATAGGCTACCATTCTGCTTCCGAGACTAAGCACTGTCTCCATCTGCATTCTCTGCATTGCATAAGGCTACCATTCTGCCTTCCGAGACTAAGCACTGTCTCCATCTGCATGGCTGAAAGATCGCCACTTTATTTACGCTTGCATGGCTGAAAGATCGCCACCTATTGCAGTGCATAAGGCTACCATTCTGCCTTCCGAGACTAAGCACTGTCTCCATCTGCATGGCTGAAAGATCGCCACTTTATTTACGCTTGCATGGCTAAAAGATCGCCACCTATTGCATTGCATAAGGCTACCATTCTGCCTTCCGAGA
>NC_031999.1:38138586-38209019 GCF_001879085.1 Nicotiana attenuata
ACTAGTCGGACTCGTAAAGACTCGCCACGTTTACTTACGCTCGCAGTCGCTAGAAGATCACGTTTATTTACGTTTGCATGGCTGAAAGATCGCCACTTTATTTACGCTTGCATGGCTGAAAGATCGCCACCTATTGCATTGCATGGGCTAAAAGATCGCCAAACACTGCATCTCATGGGCAGAAAGATCGCCAATCTGTCCGAAGGCATCATTGTTCGGGGGCACCATCCTCATAGCCCGAGAACACCATGTCATGGCCTGAGGATTCCTTTCAATCTTTTGCATATCATTATTCAAAGGCATCATGGTTTGGAGGCATCATTCTCATAGCCCGAGAGCATCATTTCATGGCATGTGAATCCTTTAAATTTACAATCTATGCCTGTATTTACTTGTTTGCAGGTAAACCGACGAGCAACGACCATCTCGGCAGGAGCAATTCCGCTCTAGTTCCCGCAGCCCTATTAGACCTTAACCTGAATATTGCGTCCGTTCTTGAAAGGTCTCCATCAGCATACTCCGCCGACGGACCCCGAACAACATATGCTTGATTCCTGTAAGACCAAGGATATGTAGGCAGCTCAGAAGCCAAGGCACGACCAAACCTCTTCAAGCCGTTTCATCTAGTCAAAATCGGTCATCATATCTTTACCCGACAACTCTTTCATCCTTCCCGGGTAAAGAGTGAGAACTGTTGATACCCAATTTTTCCATGTGTTTTTTTTTAAATATGCAAAATACCCTCAAAATAGCCTATATAGGCATATATAAGTACATCCCAAGGTCCTATTATATTCCCTTAATTTTTCAAAGATTCTTAAATCAATTTACTGCCTTATTTTATCAACAAAAAAAAAATCCAATGATGGTCCCTCAAATTAGCATTTTTTAGGATTCATTTATTGGATTCTTATGTTTGTACCAAACTATGGCTATGATATTTTTTACACATTTTTATAAATTTATTTGGTATTTATAAGGATAAAATTGCATAATTGCAATATTAGCCATTTTTAAGTTTAAATCCGTCTCATATTTATAAAATGGGATTATATATTTCTAAATTAATAATTATATATTGTAAGACATATTATTACTTTTAATTTGTTTCCAGAAATTTGTTTATTATTTTTTTATAAATTAAAAGGGAAAAAGAGGCTATTTAACTTATAGCCACATTTGGCTTTCTAATTTGGCCTAATTAAACCCAAGCCCCAACCAAAATTAGACCAATCGAATACCCAACCGAATCCAATTATCCTACCCGACCCACCTACCCCATCCAATCTGGACCGTTGATCATTCAGATCAACGGTCCCCGTTTAACCTACCTAAATTAAACCAAACGACCCCCCAATACCCCTCATTTTTCCCTCACTCGTCTCTATCTCTCCAACCTCTGGTTCTCTCTAGAACCTTCCCCACCCCCCCTCTCCGATGAATTCTGTTCATCTTCTCCGGTCACCCACTAACCTAGATCTATGGTGGTTTCACCACCCACCAAGCCACCTATGGCTCCTCATGCTTGGTTGACTGAAGCTCCATGACTCGACCATGAAGGGTTATGTCCTGACCTCTATCGATTCGAGTTCCATGGCCATTTCCGGTCCCGTTCCGGCAAGCTATGTCTATTTCGAAGCCTGGTCTCGACTCCTTTTGATTAGATCCAAGCCTTTCTCGTCGTTTGGGTTCCTCTGAAAACCCTAGTTTTGAGGTTTTTCTGATCTCTTTAGATCTGTTCCATATCCATGCTTTCCTTAAGATTTTAAACGATTTTCCTGGCTTTTCTTTCAAAAACTACTTTGAAAACCATTTCTTTTCCGATCTAGGGTTTTTCTGAGAGTATTTAAATGTTTCTCTAACTTTCTTTTTTGTGTGTATTTGCCTCTATTGTGTTCTTTAATTTTTTCTTCTACCATGTTCTTGTATGCTTCTTCTACGGTGTTCTTGTATGCTCCCTCTACTGTACTTTCTTATACTGTGTTCTTGCATACTTTTTCTACTGTATTCTTTTGTGTTTCTCCTACTGTATCTTCTTTGCTATGTTCTTAAGTGTTTCTTATTAACTTCCACATGCTGAGTTCCGGTTAAGCTTCTTCTAAAAAACGTCTTAATATGCTTCTCCAACTGTTCTTATCAATTTTCCCATTATGTTTCAAATTAGTTTCTTCTACTCTGTTTCCTTTGAGCTCTTCTACTGTGTTCTGCATGTTACTTTTCTTTCATGTTTCTCATGAGTTTCTGTTGCTGAAAGAAACATGTTAGAAGTTTCAGTTCTTTTCTGAGACCTCTGAACCTGTTTCGATTTAATTACTTGCCCTCTCATCTTTGCACTCGATTAATGGTGGAAACCCTAGAATTTGGGGGTTCTTCCAAGTTTGGCTATGTGATTTGCTTGAGCTAGGGTTTTATTTCAAAACCCCCAACTCTTCAGACCAATTTCGAGTCTCTGATTTGAGTTGGGACATCCTTGTCTTTCATACGACTCTAACTTTTGCTATACTCTCCTAAACTCTTTTACACTGGATTTTTCTACTGATTTTACAATGACACGACATCTTCTTTCATGCTTGACATGTCTGTATGCTCTTTATATGTGATAAACTTCCTCTAAAAATGGCTTTCGAATTTGTGATTAGTTCAGACTCCCTTCTGAATAGGTCTGATTGATTTTCTATCCTTGTTTGCTGATTTTCCCTGTGACTCGACTTAAGTTAAAAACCATTCTCAGCTTTTCTGACTTGGTTTATTCATACGAAATCTCTGACCTCTGATTTACTGGCTGTAATTGATTTTCTTACCTTAATTGTACAACCGAGTATTTCAAAATTATGTACTTAAATAAAACTTCTATGTATTTACCCCTAATTGCCTACTTTGCACAAAGTGCTTATTTAATTTCTTTCCTCAAATAGTTTTTACCCGTTTTTGAATTCCTTAATTAAGGGAAGTCTTGTGTGATTGATTCTTAATTGATATTCAGTTCCTTAACTGCTTTCTTGCCTTATTTCTGCCTGATTTTCACACTATAAAGGCACGACCCTTTCACAAACTCAACAGAATTCACAATCCTTCTGAACTCATACTCACACACAATAGTGTTCTCTCTTCTTGTCTGCACTGTGGCCTGTTTACAAGACCTACTGCTTTTCTCTATTTGTTTCTTTGAAACTGGTATGTCCTGATTTAAGCTTCAGCATCACAACGATGTGTTTATTTACAGCTTGTGCATCCATGTCTACTTACTGTTCCTGTAGAGTTCAATATTTAAATTAGCATGATGATTTCTTTCTGCCTGTTTCTGTTATGAATCCCTATTCCCTAACCCCTTATGTGTTTGAGCTATGGTTTAAGACATGGCAATATGTAAGTTATTGTCCATGAATTAAACTTGATCCTTTGGGATCCCAGCCTCTAAACAATGTGTTCTAACAGGCTTATGGGTATGCTAGCACTCCCTATTGCTGGGTATGCCCACAGCCTGCTCTTGCTTCTTTCAACTTCCCTATTTCCCCTGCACCCCTATGTGTATTTATTTGTAACTGTTTCCCTTTCCCTTTCCCCCTTTCAGCACTCTATTTCTGCACTTGCACTCTCTCTTAGTCCCTAAGTTCTGCCCCCCTCTTGTGAGCCTTGCCTTGGGACCTTGAGTTCCCTCTGAACTTGGACACTTGAGGGCTGGCCCTTCCACACTGCACTATGTCTTAATCTGGTGATACATTTGGGTGTGAGCACTGCCCGGAGTCCATATGAGACTCTTAAGGAACTCTGACACATCCAAATAGGAGAAAGGCTTTGGATCATGATCTCATTGGAGTTGGTTTACTTCATATTTCAGACAGGAAGTCTGAATCAGGCTCTCCTTGGTTGTACTTTTAATTTCTGATGTATTCTTTTATTTTTCTAGGCTGTAATAATTTCTAGTAAACTCTTGGGGATGGCTAGTGAAAAAGGGAGGGATAACTATGTATGCAAAGGGTATATATCCTGCCTATAGGTACTTTCTAAATTTCTGCACTCCCATATAGATATCATGTCTATAGGTACTCTCTGAACTTTTCCAATCTCATATAGATATCCTGCCTATTGGTTATTTCTGAATTTCTACATTCTCTCATATAGATACCATGCCTGTAATTAACCGGAAATTTGAATTCTGCATATAGAAAATACGCCTATAGGTCTTTCTAAATCTCGTATATCCATTCTTCATTAGGCAATCATGTTTATAGGTCTTAATCAATCTACTGCAATTAGATATCATGTTCATAGGCTCAACATCTAGATATCATGTCCATAAGGTTTCTGCATTTCCCCATGTCTATAAAAAGGTTTAAAATCAACAATGCATAGGAAGCATGTCTATAGGAGCATTTAATCAAGTCTGAATCGCTTCACTCGCTTATAAGTCTAAAACTAGTAATAATGATGTACCATCAGTTGCAGAACTTATGATCTCTCGCTAAAACTTGCCTTTCTTTAATAATTGACAACTTTTCTCAAATCAGTACGTATACAGTTTACTTCATTGTTTCTGAAATCAGTAGATATCATGCCTATAGGACCCTCGTCCAACACTTAGGCAAACCATAGGGTAAATTTTATAAACTGAATCAGATTTTTATTAGCTACAACTAGCACGCAGGCCTGATTCGGGCTTCTTATCTGAACTATTTAACAAATCAGTCTGCCTCAACCTTTAAGTTTTTATCAGACCCTAAACAGTATGTGCAAGACATGCTAAATTATGTGCTTCTCTGTCAAAGGAGGTATATCTGAGCCTTTTACTTGTTATGTGCTTCCCCCAACTTGCTATCCGTGTTTTTGTATGTCGCCTTAGAGTTTTGCCTTTGAAACTATAAACAAGCCTAATATCCCTTCCTTTTAGGATTAGTAGTCCTAAATGCCTCCGGGACTGATAGGATTGGGGCAAGTAATAGCATGCAATAAGTAAACGAGACCATTCCGCGCTTTAATACCCTAACGGGGTGGGAAAGGGTAGATATAGATATGATGACCACGCGATAACATCACGTGTAGCCCCTCACTGAGGAGTGATTACCAGATGTTGTGTGTGGTGATCCATATTATTTATGAACCTAGGACCCCCACCCCCCTTTGCTTCTTTGTTTCTTTGCTTTTTCTCCAATTTCAAACTATTTCTTTAAGAAAATCAGCATTCTTTTGGTTCTTTCTAACTTTATTTATTTGTAACCATTATGTGAAAATCCCCTCTTACTTGAAGTCTTTATTTGCCTATGTGTTATTTGCGCTTAAGTTCACAACACTAGTTTGGCCGGGAACCACACTAGTGGATCCTGAGGGGTGCCCAACACCTTCCCCTTGGGATAATTTCAAGCCCTTACCCAATCTCTGGTTATTCAAATCAAACCCTTCTTAGTGTCCTAATGCACTATAATCATTAGGTGGCGACTCTTCAAATAAAACCCAATTCCCCAAAAGGGAACGAGTTGTCCTCCCAAATGTCATAAACCCGATTTTGCGAGAAAAAGGGGTGCGACAATCCTATGTCCCCCTTCCTATTTGCTATTGTAATGGAATATCTAAGAAGGAGTGTCCATGGCCTAAAAGGGGAAAAAGATTTCAAATATCATCCAAAATGTGCTAGATTGGGTATTACACACTTAAGCTTTGCTGATGACTTATTGTTATTTGCAAGGGGAAATTTATCAACAGTGAATGCCATGCATAGATGCTTCAATCACTTTGCTCAAGCATCAGGGTTACAAGAAAATATGGGGAAGAGTTCAGTGTACTTTGGAGGGGTATCAAGTGATGAAAGAAACAAATACTGCAGCTTCTGGGATATGGACAAGGGGAGATGCCTTTTAAATATCTAGGCATACCTCTATCAACAAAAAAGATATCAATGATTCAATGGCAACCACTCATTCAGAAGATAGTTGCAAGGATATCTTCATGGACAGCTAAGAAGCTATCTTATGCAGGAAGAGTATAACTAGTACAAAGTGTAATTTTTGGAATACAAGCATACTGGGCTCAGTTATTACCATTACCTGTTAAGGTGTTGAAAACTATTGATGCATATTGTCTGAGCTATATCTAGTCTGCAACCAATACCATCACTAAGAAGGCGTTGATATCCTGGGAAAAGATGTGTTAAATCTTGTGGAGGATTAAACCTGGTGAACATCCATCTATGGAATAGAGCTGTTATCTCTACAGTGTGATGGGATGTGGAAGCCAAGCAGGATAGACTGTGGATCAAGTGGATTCATTCCTATTATATCAATGGGCAGCAATTCTTGCAAATGCTAGCTCCTAAGCAAGCCTGATGGATGATCAGACAAATCTTCAATGCTAGAACTGATTGGAGTCTGGAACAGAGGAACAGACAGGGCACTAGTGTAACTAGACACATCTATCTTCATCTGCTGGGACAACAACCTCGAGTTCCATGGAAATGCCTAATGTTTCAGAACTTTGCGAGACCTAAATCACAGTATACTATGTGGATGCTATACATGGAGGACTTCCCACCACAGATAGATTGGCAAAATGGGGTTTGACAGTGGATACACAATGCACTCTATGCCACAGCCATGAGGAAAATAGAGACCATCTGTTTGTCAATTGTGAGTATACTAGGAATCTATGGATGAAGCTTATGCAATGGATGCAACATGATTATAACAGGACGTAGAACTGGGAGCAACATCTTGACTGGAGTTTGAAGCATGCTAAAGGCAAGACCAAAAGAGCAAAAATATTTCGACTGGTATATGCAGAAATAGCCATGCAAGTTAGATTGACAAAAATCTGAGAACATTTGAGAATAGGGCACGTGATTGGACTACTATTTCTCATGAGATAGCATACATATGTAATATTAGAGCTATTGATGGTATTCAGAGTTTAGTTCATAGCTATATTTTTGTTTGAGAGTATAGAGGAGCATAGGACATAGCAGATAGAGCTTGTAATGAGATAGCTAGCTGTGTAAGCGATGTTATGGTTTTGTACAGTTTTACCGGTGATTAATATAAAAGTGATTAAGTAACAAAAAAACTCACGTGCTAACAATAGAACCTGTACTGATAACCCATGTGTGACACAGACAACTCATGTGTCAATATTATCAATATATGGACCGCACAGACAACTCACGTGCTGCATGGACAACTCACATGCTGCACGAACAACTCACTTGCCACTAATATTAATACATGGATTCGCACGGACAACTCACGTGCTGCATGGACAACTCACGTGCCAATAAAATAATCCGCGCGAGATAGCCGCAGGTCCCAGTCCAAACATATCATACAGAAGCAATAAAGCAAGTATACAGGTATATGATGAATGAAATAAGATTCTCATTTCCCTGGACTGGTGTAAATGACATGCTAAAGTGTAGGCATGTGCAAAGTGTGCTATCGTAGCTCAAAGAGACAATTTCAACAATGAAAAGCATTTCAAGTTCGTTCAGGGGTTAAGCCTCTAAGTAGCCTCATCATGGCTCAATTAGATCACATTAAATGTTACAACATGTGAGATATCAAATCTTAAAGCTTAACAGTCATTTCTTGGCTTATAAGAGTTCGAGCACAACCCAAACATGAATATATAATCCTGGTACCTGCACATGGGCTCATCCCCACGCATGTGCGCACCCAAAAGCACATGGCAATCACAACAATTCAGGCGACTAGTGCCTCAATCGAGTTTAAATACGATACTTACCTCAAGCAAATCGAATCACTCCGCTAGCAAGCCCTTGCCTCGCGAATCAGCCTGCAAACGCCTCGAATCAAGACACAAAAAATTCGATGCAATCAACTCAATCTATAGGAATCAATTCCATATAAAAATACAAAGTTCTTAAACAAAAGTCAAAAAGTCAACTCAAAAGTCAACCCGCGGACCCACGTCTTTGAATGCAATAAAAGTTACAAAATCCAAAAGCCCATTCAACCACGAGTCCAACCATACTCAAATTTACCAAATTCTGACACCAAATCGTCACTCAAATCCCCTAATTTAAGTCTCTAATCCTACATATTCACCAGTAAAAACATCACTGGAGCTCAATATCAGACATTTCAGTAAGCACACTCTCAGTAGGACAGTTCTAGGGTTACAAACCTTGTTATCATGCTATGCATTCCTTTCATATTCCAACAGCTAAAGCCCACACACTGCACCAGCATTCTCTGAAGCCAGAAACCATCAGCTCAAGCTCCTTGTTTCATGCTACCTTGGATGCTAGAAGCAAGCCAATGCTCACTGTCTTCTGTCAAATGCATCAGACATAAACAACTTTTCTGCCCAGTTACAAGGGCCCTTCTGTCAACTATCTTCAACTTGGCTTTCTTTGACCCAAATGTCAAAGCAAAGTTGAAGATAGTCCCCACTCCACTCACATGTCTTTTGTCCTATTTGTTTGGGAGATTCTACACTTTTACTAGTTGTAGAAATTGTTGTATATGGAAGATAACGTTCCAACTTTTTGGCTTAGTAGATTTTGGTTAATTTGTGCATGTTTGTATAGTTGACGTAGGCTTACTTCACTAGTTTTGTACACCCAATTGTCTATTAATGTTGGATAGACAATGGGCACTTCATTATAGGTCTAACTTTTCACAGCTTTCAGAGTTCACTTTGGTGTCAAGTTTGGACAACCAAGTGCACACTCATCTTATTCCGGAGGTTAGGTTTATGCTGCCCCCCCCCCCCTTTTGTTGTACTATATTTTACATATATGAAAATCACCTCTTGGCACAATGCCTAGTGGACTTTAATAAAAATTATCCGTAGCCTAGAATTCCCAAAATTCCACCTCAAACACACACAATCTAGGTAGGAAATTCAATAGGGAAACAATTATTGAATAAAAATAATCACAAGTGGCTTACCTCAAGAAACCCCTCGAAATACCTTTCAAAAATCGCCTTAGTCCAAGTTTGCAAAGTCCAAAATGATAAAAATCACGAAACCCTCGAATTTAACATTTGGTCCAGTGCTTTTGCACCTGCAGGCCAAATCTCTACATCTGTAGAATCACTTTTGCGATAAAAGTAGCACTTCTACGGAAGTCACTTAACTCCACAGGGTCCGCACGGCATCAAATATCCACACCTACGGAAGCGCTTCTGTGACCCTACACCCGCTTCTGCGAAGACAGGCATCCCTCCATTCTCCGCATCTGCGGAGCGCTCGCACCTGCAGGCTCGCAGATGCGGATGGCCCCTCGCACCTGTATCACACCCCAGGCCAGCCCAGCCCTGCTTCTGCGCCACATCAGCCACACCTGCAGCGTCACACCTGCGGCTAATCCCCTCGCAGTTGCGATTACACTAGAGGGAAAAATTCCAGCAATGCTTTAAATCTATTTTTGTTACGTTAACCATCCGGAATCCACCCGAGTCCCTTGGGACCTCAAGCAAATGTGCTAACAGGTCCTAAACCACGATACGAACTTAGTCGAGGCCTAAAATGACATCAAACAACATAAAAAACATGAATCACGCCTCAATTCAAGCCTAACAAAAACTAAGAAATTCCAACTTCTACAATCGATGCTGAAACCTATCAAATCACGTCCGATTGACCTCAAATTTTGGACACAAGTCATAAATGACACAACGGGCCTATTATAACTTTCGAAACAAAAATTTGAGCCAGGTAACCACAAAGTCAACTCTCGATCAAACTCTCACTTTCCAAAACTTCTAAATCACTATCCCGATACATGCCTAAGTCCAAAATCACCCCACAGAGCTATCGGAACCCTCAAAACTGCATTCCGGAGCCATTCACACATAAGTCATCATCCGGTCAACCATTTCAACTTAAGCTTCCAACCTTTAGACTAAGTGTCTCAACTCATTTTGAAACATCCCCAAATCTGAACCAACTACCCTGGCAGGTCAGATAATGACAAATGAGCATAAAATAAGTAGTAATGGGGGAACGAGGCTACAACACTCAAAACAACCGGCCGAGTGGTTATATCATCCCCCTCTTAAACAAACATTCATCCTCGAACGGGTCTAGAAATATACCTGGAGCCTCAAATAGGCGTGGATATCTGCTCCGCATTTCCCGCTCGATCTCTCAAGTAGCCTCCTCAACTGGTTGACCTCTCCACTACACCTTCACTCAAGTGATGTTCTTTGACCTCAACTTTCGAACCTGCCGATCCAATATGGCCGCCGGCTCCACATCATAAGTCAGATCACCATCCAACTGAACCGTGCTGAAGTCCAAAACATGAGATGGATCGCAAACATACTTCCAAAGCATCAAAACATGAAACACGGGATGAACACTCGACAGATTAGGCGTCAATACAAGCTTGAAGCTACCTCTCCAATCCTATGAAGCACCTCAAAAGGCCCAATATATTGAGGGCTCAACTTGCCCTTATTCCTGAACCTCATAACAACCTTCATGGGCAAAACCTTGAGTAATACTTTTTCCCCCCACCATGAAAGCAACATCGCGAACCTTTTTTTGGCATAAAACTTCTATCTAGACTGCACCGTGCGAAGCCGATCCTGAATTAGTTAAACCTTTTCTAAAGCATCCTAAACTAAGTCAGTACCCAATAGCCTAGCCTCGCCCAGCTCTAACCACCCTATCGGAGACCGACACCGTCTCCCATACAAAGCCTCATACGAAGCCATCTGAATGCTCAATTGTTAGTTGTTGTTGTACGAAAACTCCACAAGCGTCATAAACTGATCCCATGAACCCCTGAAATCTATGACACAAGTGCGTAGAATATCCTCTAATATATGAATAGTGCACTCGGACTGAGTGGCCGTTTGAGGGAGAAATGTTGTACTCAGCTCAACTTGTGTGCCCAACTCTTGCTGCATAGCTCTCCAAAGCTATGATGTAAATTGCTTGCCCCAATTTGTAATGACAGACACTGAAACACCGAGAAGGCAAACAATCTCGCGGATGTAGATCTCGCGAATGGGGATCATCATACTGGCGCTCTCTGATGCGATCATATAAGGAAGACCGAGAAACCACACAATCTAGAACCCGACTTGGCTCCGAAACATCTAATCTCACAAACTGGTTGGCCAAAGCCTGAACATCTGATGCAAAATGAATGCAAGGCTATCCATACTCACCGCCTTTGTTCTCAAGGCATCGGCCACCACATTGGCCTTCCCAGGATGATACAGAATGGTAATATCATAGTCCTTTAGAATCTCCAACCATCTCCGGTGCCTCAAATTTAATCCTTCTATTTGAAGAAGTGCTGGAGACTCCGATGATCTGTAAATACCTCACAAGACACACCATAGAGATAATGTCTCCAAAATCTTCAATGCATGAATGATGACTGCCAGTACTAAATCATGGACATGGTGGTTCTTCTTATGGGGCTTCAACTGACGCGAAGAATAAGCAATCACTCTACCCCCTGCATTAACACACACCCAATATCGATCCGGAAAGCATCACAATACAATCTATAAGAGCCTAACATTGAAGGTAAACCTAGAAATGGAGCTGTTGTCAAGGCAGTTTTGAGCTTTTGAAGATTCTCCTCACACTCATCTGACCACCTGAATGGAGCACCCTTCTAGGTCAATTTGGTCAAAGGCGATGCAATATACGAGAAACCCTCTAGGAAGTGACGATAATAACAGGCCAAGTCGAGAAACATCCGAATCTTAGTAGCTGAAGACGGTCTAGGCCAATGCTGAACCGGCTCTATGTTCTTTAGATCCACCTTAATCCCCTCACTGGACACTACGTCCCCTAAGAACGCCACTGAACTAAGCCAAAACTCACACTTGGAGAACTTGGCATAAAGTTTCTCCTCCCTCAACCTCTATAGTACAATCTTCAAGTGTTGTGCATGCTCCTCCTGGCTACGTGAGTACACCAGGATATCATCAATGAATACTATGACAAACGAATCAAAATATGGCTTAAATACACTGTTCATCAGATGCATAAACGCTGCTGGGGTGTTGGTCAGCCCAAAAGACATCACAGGGAATTCATAGTGACCATAACGGGTCCTGAATGCCATCTTCTGAATATCCGAGTCCCGAATCTTCAACTGGTGATACCCATACCTCAAATCAATCTTAGAGAACATCCTTGCTCCCTGAAACTGGTCAAATAGTTCATCAATACGCGGCAAAGGATACATGTTCTTGATTGTAATTTTGTTCAACTGCCTATAGTCGATGTACATCCGCATAGTACCATCCTTCTTCTTTACAAACAGAACCGATGCACCCCAAGGAGACATAGTTGGCTAATAAACCCCTTATCATGAAGCTCATGAAGCTGCTCTTTTAATTCCTTCAACTCAGCTGGTGTCATACGATATGCAGGAATAGAAATGGGCTGAGTGCCCGGTACCAAGTCAATACAAAAGTTAATATCCCTGTCGGGTGGCATGCCCGACAGGGCTGCAGGAAACACATTCGGAATGTCTCCTACCACCGGAATAGAATCAATAGTAAGTTATTAGCACCAACATCCCTCACAAAGGCCAAATATGACAGACACCCCTTCCCAACCATCCGTTATGCCTTCAAATAAGAAATCACCTTGCTGGTTATATAATCTAGAGAACCTCTCCTCCACTCGATTCTTGGAAACCCCGGCATCTCTAATGTCACGGTCTTTTCGTGACAATCCAAAATAGCATGACATGGAGACAACCAATTCATACCCAAGATCACGTCGAAATCAACCATACTAAGCAATAAGAGATCAACTCTAGTCTCCAATCCCCCAATAGTCACTATACATGACCAGTATACATGGTCCACAACAACGGTATTGCCCACAAGAGTAGATACATGTACATGTAAAACTAAGGACTCACAGGGTATATCCAAATAACGAGTAAAATAGGATGATACATTGGAATAAGTGGAACCAGAGTCAAACAATGTAGAAGCATCTCTTTGGCACACTGAAACAATACCTGTGATCACTGCATCTGAAGCAACGGCCTCTGGCCTAACAGGAATATCATAAAATTGAGCCTAACCGCCACATGATCGGCCTCCCCCTCTAGGGCGACCTCTAGCTTCCTGGCCCCCACCTCGAGCTGGCTGAGCGGGTGGTGTAACTGCTAGTGTTGGTATTATCGGCCAAGAACTCAACTATGGAACCCACTCAACAATCTAGGGCAATCCCTCTTGAGATAACTCAAATCCCCACATTCAAAACAACCCCTCCTCTAATGGAGCTACTTCTCCTGATAACTCGAGGAACTGCCTGTAGAAACCTGAGCAGATGAGGCATGGTGATAACTCTGCGCTGGTAATGCACTGAATGATGACTGACCCGAATGAGCACTGTAAGAACTGTGACTACCTAATGCACCACGATGAGCAGGATGAGCCGTTTGAGCGGGCCTATAAGGACGAACCCTGCTGTGGTAGGACTGCCCTAAGAAGGAACACTGCTGAAACCACCCGAACCACGAGGCCTCTTATCCTCCCTCTCATCACGCTCCTGACTGCAGACCAACTCTAGCCGCCGAGCAATATCAGCCACCTCGTCGAACTTAGCAGCTGCTACATTCTCAAGAGTCATAACAAAGTGCAACTGATAGTTGAAGCCATCAATGAACCTCCTAATCCTCTCCCTATCAGTGGGAACCAACCAAACTACGTGACGATACAACTCTAAAAATGTCATCTCATACTAGGTCAAAGACATGCTCTCCTAACGTAGCTGCTCGAACTGCTTGCGCAGCTCCTCCCTGCGGGTCTGCGGCACAAACTTCTCCAAGAAGAGAACAGAGAACTCATGCCATGAAAGTGGTGCTACTCAACTTGCCCTTCTTCTTGAACCTCATAACACCCTTCATGGGTGAAACCTTGAGTAATACCTTCTCCCCCACCATGAAATCAACATCGCGAACCTTCCTATCAGCATCACTCTTCTGTCTAGACTACGCGCTGCGAAGGCGATCCCGAATCAATTAAACCTTTTCCAAAGCATCTTAAACTAAGTCAGTACTCAATAGCCTAGCCTTACCCAGCTTTAAGCACCCTACTGGAGACCGACATCGTCTCCCATACAAAGCCTCTCACGAAGCCATCTGAATGCTTGATTGTTAGTTGTTGTTGTAGGCAAACTCCGCAAGCATCATAAATTGATTCCATAAACCCCCGAAATCTATGACACAAGCGCGCAGCATATTCTCTAATATCTGAATAGTGCGCTCGGACTAACTGTCTGTCTGAGAGTGAAATTTTGTACTCAACTCAACCTGTGTGCCCAACTCTCGCTGCACAACTCTCCAAAACTGTGATGTAAACTGCGTGCCCCGATCTATAATGACGGAAAACAAAACACCGTGAAGGTGAACAATATCGCGGATGTAGATCTCAGCCAACCGCTCCGAAGAATAAGTAGTCCCAACTGGAATGAAATGCACGAGCTTGGTCAACCGATTCCCTATCACCCAAATAGCATCAAACTTCCTCGAAGTCCATGGTAGTCCAACTACAAAATCCATGGTGATACGCTTCTATTTCCACTCTGGAATCTCAAACCTCTGAAGCAATCCGCCCGATCTCTGATGCTCGTACTTCACCTACTGCCATTTTAGGCACCAAGCTACAAGCCCCACTATATCCTTCTTCATCATTCTCCACCAATAGTGCTGCCTCAAGTCCTGGTACATCTTTGCGGCACCCGGATGAATGGAATACCGTGACCTGTGGGCCTCCTCAAGGATCAACTCACGTAACCCATCTACATTAGGCACACAAATCCGACCCTACATCCTCAACACCCCATCATCCTAATAGTAACCTCCTTAGCATCACCGTGTTGAACCGTGTCCTTAAGGAAAAGCAAATGAGGATCATCATACTGGCGCTCTCTGATGTGATCATATAAGGAAGACTGAGAAACCACAAAATCTAAAACCCGACTGGGCTCCGAAAGATCTAATCTCACAAACTAGTTGGCCAAATCCTGAACACCTGATGCAAAATAAATGCAAGGCTATCCATACTCACTGCCTTTCTGCTCAAGGCATCGACCACAACATTGGCCATCCCAGGATGATACAGAATGGTAATATCATAGTCCTTTAGAAGCTCCAACCATCTACATTGCCTCCAATTTAAATCCTTCTATTTAAACAAGTGCTAGAGACTTCGATGATATGTAAATACCTCACAAGATACACCATAGAGATAATGTCTCCAAATCTTCAATGCATGAACAATCACTGCCAACACTAAATCATGGACAGGGTAGTTCTTCTCATGAGGCTTTAACTGATGCAAACAATAATTAATCACTCTACCCCCTACATTAACATATACCCAATACTGATCCAGGAAGCATCACAATACACTGTATAAGAGCCTAACGCTGAAGGTAAAACTAGAAATGGAACTGGGGTCAAGTCAGTCTTGAGCTTTGGAAACCTCTCCTTACACTCATCTGACCACCTGAACGGAGCACCCTTCTAGGTCAATTTGGTCAAAGGCGCTGCAATAGACAAGAAACCCTCTACGAAGTGACGATAATAACCGGCCAAGCCGAGAAAGCTTTGAATCTCAGTAGCTGAAGATGGTCTGGGCCAAACCTGAACTGCCTCTATCTTCCTTGGATCCACCTTAATCCTCTCACTGGACACCACGTGCCCTAAGAATGCCATCGAATTAAGCAAAAACTCACACTTAGAGAACTTGGCATAAAGTTTCTCCTCCCTCAACCTCTGTAGTACAATCTTCAAGTGTTGTGCATGCTTCTCCTGGCTACGTGAGTACACCAGGATATCATTAATGAATACTATGACAAACGAATCATGATATGGCTGAAATACACTGTTCATCGGATGCATAAACGCCGCTGGGGTGTTGGTCATCCCAAAAGACATGACAAGGAATTCATAGTGACCATAACGGGTCCTGAATGCCATCTTTAGAATATCCGAGTCCCGAATCTTCAACTTGTGATACCCAGACCTCAAATCAATCTTAGAGAACACCCTCGCTCCCTGAGGCTGGTCAAATAGATCATCAATACGGGGCAAATGATACATGTTCTTGATTGTAACTTTGTTCAACTGCCTATAGTCGATGTACATCCGCATAGTACCATCCTTCTTCTTTACAAACAGAACCGATGCACCCCAAGGCGACACACTAAACCTAATAAGCCCCTTATCAAGAAGCTCCTGAAGTTTCTCTTTCAATTACTTCAACTAAGCTGGTGCCATACGATATGGAGATATAGAAATGGGTTGAGTGCCCGACACCAAGTCAATACAAAAGTCAATATCCCCATCGGGTGGCATGCCCGGGAGGTCTACAGGAAATACCTCCAGAATGTCTTGTACCCCCAATAGTCACTACACACGACCAGTATACACGATCCACAACAACGGTCACCGACGTAGATACATGAATATGTAGAACTAAGGACTCATAGGGAATATCCAAATAACGACTAAAATAGGATGATACATAGAAGTAAGTGGAACCAGAGTCAAATAATGTGGAAGCATCTCTTTGGCACACTAAAAAAATACTTGTCATTACTGCACCTGAAGCAACGGTCTCTGGCCTAGCAGGAATATCATAATATCGAGCCTGATCGACACCTGATCGGCCTATCCTTGTAGGGTGACCTCTAGCTGCCTGGGACCCTAACTCGAGATGGCTGAGCGGGTGGTGTAACTGTCGCTGCTGGTATCATCGTCCAAGAAATCTACTGTAGAACCCCACTTAATAATCTAGGGCAATCCCTCTTAAGACAACCCAAGTCCCCACATTCGAATCAAACCCTCCTCTAACATAGTTGCTTCTCTTGATAACTCAAGGAACTACCTGTAGAAACTTGAACAGGCGAGGCATGGTGAGAACTCAGTGCTGGTAATGCACTGAATAATGACTGACCCAAACAAGCACTGTAAGAACTATGACTAACTAATGCACCATGATAAGCTGGACGAGCCGTCTGAGCGGGCCTATAAGGATGACCCCTGCTGTGGTAGGACTGCCCCCAGAAGGAACACTGCTGAAACTAATGGAACCACGAGGCCTCTTGGCCTCCCTCTCATCATGCTCCCGACTGCAGACCAACATTAGCCGCCGAGCAATATCAGCCACCTCGTCGAACTTAGCACCTGCTACATTCTCCAGAGTCATAACAAAATGCAACTGATAGTTGAGGCCATCAATGAACCTCCTAATCCTCTCCCTCTTAGTGGGAACCAACCAAACTACGTGACGAGCTAACTCAGAAAACGTCATCTCATACTGGGTCACAAACATGCCCTCCTGACGTAGTTGCTCGAACTGCCTGCGCAGCTCCTTTCTGTGGGTCTGTGGCACAAACTTCTCCAAGAAGAGAACAGAGAACTCATGCCATGAAAGTGGTGCTGCACCGACTAGTCTGCTTCTCTCATAGGCCTCCCACCATATGAAGGCAACCACTAGTCTGCAGAATACCCGCCATGCAAAGAATCCGCTGGCACCTATCTAAGACTTCCTGAGCATCCTCTGACTCAACCCCACTGAATGATGGAGGCTTGAGCCTGTTTCTAGTCTCTTTTGCTCCTCATCACTCATAAGGGACCCACTGGGCCTGACAACTATAACCAGCTAGGCTGGTAGTACCCCCGGTGTCTGAAGTCCGTGCACTACCTGCTCTGGAGTACGCGCAATAGGAGTCTGAGTACCTTCCTCAGCCTAAAAAATGGCTGGCGCGGTCTGAACAAAAACCGCATAAGTAGGGCTAGTGCAAACAGTCAATATCCGAGCCAAAGCCTCTTAAAGGCCTGGAATCACAATGGGCACAACTGGTTCCTGAGCTGGCGCCACTGGCTCAACCACATCTGGAACCTTCTCCTAAGCTAGTGCAACTAATGGGTCTGCAGGTGCTGCTCTAGCTGCTGTACAAGCTGCACCTCGGCCTCGACCACGGCCTCGGTCTCTCGTAGCCCTAGATGGTGGTACTGGTGGCCATCCGCCCGGTCCAGTAGAACGTGTCCTTACCATTTATGAGAGAATAGAATAATAGAAGTTTAGTGTTCGGAATCAACAAATTCGCACGACAAGAATACAAGAATATGAAGTCTTCCTAAGGGTTCAGCAGCGAGAAAAGTACAGGTGTCTCCATACCGATCTGCAAGAATCTACTAAACATAAGCATGACTCGTGAGACCTATGTAACCTAGGCTCTGATACCAACTTGTGACGACCCCAAACACAACATGTTGTGATGGCGCCTATCATGATACTAGGAAAGCCGACAACTCACATATTCCAACACTTTCAAATGTAAAATATACTAAAACAGGTTTAAGTAAATTAAAATATTATAAAACCGGATAAAACATCACAACTCAATACAAAAATTCCCAAAAGCTGGGTGTCACTACGTACTTGAGCATCTATACAGTAACAAAGTCTAATACATTGTCTAAGAAAGTAGAACAAAATAAGCAAAAACTGAGAGATAGGGGAGGATAGTCAAGTCCTGTGGACGCCAAAGCAGCTACCTTGATAATATCCGAATAGGTAAAAACTGTACGATCAACAACCATCGTGCCCGGAAATGCCTGGATCTGCAAACAAGGAGCATGGTGTAGTGTGAGTAAAACCAATACCATAAGTATTGCAACTAAACAAGGCAGGGTAAGGGAAGCTTAAATTATTGAGGATGCTAGTTGTTTCAGTGTAATTCTTCCTTTTTAGACCAGCATATCACAATATTTAAAACTAACTCATAAGGCTTCATGAGAAGAATATCTGTGTGTGCATGTTCACTGTTTCTCAAATACCCTTCCCGAACAGTATTATGGCATCTAGAGGAAGGAAACAAGTAAATAAGATAAGTGATCAAGAAAATACAAGTTCCACACACTGCGTGGACAACTCACGTGCTAACAATAGAAACTGCTCGGACAACTCGCGTGCGACACAGACAACTTACGTGTATATATTATCGATGTATGGACCGGACGGGCAACTCACGTGCCACTAATATCAATACATGGATCCGCACGGACAACTTACGTGCTACATGGACAACTCACGTGCCAATCACATAATCTGCCCGGCATAGCTGCAGGTACTAGTCCAAACATATCATATAGAAGCAATAAATCAATTATACAGGTATATGATGAATGAAATACGATATTCATGTCCAGGACTAGTGTAAATGACATGCTAAAGTTTAGTCATGTGCAAAGTGCGCTATCATAGCTCAAACCGGAGATTTCATCAATGAAAATCATTCATAAAGCTCGTTCAGGGGTTAAACCTCTAAGTAGCCTCGTCATGGCTCAATTAGATCACATAAACTGTTACAACATGTGAGATATCAAAGCTCAAAGTTTAACAGTCATTTCTGGCTTATAAGAGCTTAAGGAGAACCCAAACATGATATACAATCCCCGTGCGCGCACATGGGCTCATCCCCATGCATGTGCGCACCCAAAAGCACGTGGCTATCACAACAATTCAGGCAACTGGTGCCTTAACCGAGTTTAAATACGATACTTACCTAAAGCAAATTGAATCACTCCACTAGCATGCCCTTTCCTCAGAAATCGGCCTCTGAACGCCTCAAATCTAGCCACAAACAAGTCGATACAATATACTCAAGCTATAGGAATCAATTCCATATAAAAATGCTAAGTTCTTAATCAAAAGTCAAAAAGTCAACTCAAAAGTCAACCCCTGGGCCCACGTCTTGGAATCCAATAAAAGTTATAAAATCCGAAAGCCCATTCAACCACGAGTCTAACTATACCAAATTCACCAAATTCCGACACCAGGTCGTCACTCAATTCCCCAAATTTAACTCTCCAATCCCTAGCCTGGAATTCCCAATATTCCACCTCAAACACACACAATCTAGGTGGGAAATTCAATGGTGAAACAATATTATTGAATAAAAATGATCAAAAGTGGCTTACCTCAAGAAACCCCTTGAAATCCCTCTAAAAAATTGCCTTAGTCCGAGTTTGAAAAGTCCAAAATGATAAAAATCACGAAACCCTCGAATTTAACATTCTGCCTAGTGCCTTCGCACCTGGAGGCCAAATCTCCGCACTCGGGAATCGCTTTTGCAATAAAATAGCGTTTCTGCGTAAGTCACTTAACTCCACAAGGTCCGCACCTGTCAAAGCTCCGCACCTGCGAAAGCGCTTCCGCGACCCTACACCCACTTTTGCGAAGTCAGTACATCCCTTCATTCTCCGTATCTGCGGAGCTTGCTCGCATATGCGGATGACCCCTCACATCTTCATCACACCCCAGGCTAGCCTAGCCAGCTTTTGCGCCATGTCAGCCGCACATGTGGCATCGCACCTACGGTTAATCCCCTCGCAGGTGCGATTACACATAAGGAAAAATTCCAACAATGCTTCGAATGCATCTTTTGTTTCGTTAACCATCCGGAATTCACCCGAGGCCCCCGGGACCTCAACCAAACATGCCAACAGGTCCTAAAACACGATCCAAACTTAGTTGAGGCCTCAAATCACATCAAACAATATCAAAAATACAAATCGCACGTCAATTCAAGCCTAACGAAAACTAAAAGCTTCTAACTTCTACAATCGATGCTGAAACCTATCAACTCATGTCCGATTGACCTCAAATTTTGCATACAAGTCATAAATGACACAACGTGCCTATTCAAACTTTTGGAACCAAAATTCGAGCCTGGTAACCACAAAGTCAACTCTCGATCAAACTTCTCAATTTCCAAAACTTCTAATTTTCCAACTTTCGCTATTTCAAGCCTAAATAAACTACGGACCTCCAAATCACTATCCAAACACACTCCTAACTCCAAAATCACCCCCATGGAGCAATTATATCCATCAAAACTCATCCCGAAGCCATTTACACATAAGTCATCATTCGGTCAACCTTTCAACCTAAGCTTCCAGCCTTGAGACTAAGTGTCTCAACTCATTCCCAAACATCCCCGGAATGAACCAACTACCCCGGCAGGTCACATAATGACAAATGAGCATAAAATAAAGCATTAAATAGGGGAAGGAGGCTACAACACTCAAAACGATCGGCCGTATCATTACAATTTCCATTGCAAAGAAGTGGGCTGCAAATAGGCTAAAGATGTGGTATGCGTACAATGACCTACTTAAGAGAAGAGATGAGATTATGGATAATATTCCGTATCGGATTCCATGAGATCAATGGACTACTTATTGTCATTACCAATTTAAAGAAAAAAACTAAGGTATATATTCAAATTCTTCAATTGGTATGTGTAATTATATGCTTATTTGTTGGTATATTTAACTTTAAAGTATCTTATTTTATAAGTAAACATGCATAAGAAATGCTGAAAATCGGAAGCTACAAACCGTTTCACGTATCGGTGGATCCAAGCCTAACTCTAGAATAAGAGCTAAAATGGTGAAAGATGTTAATTCATATAGTTTACTTTAGTTATTGTCACGACCCTAAAACCGACCCGGTCGTGATGGGGCCTATCGTGAAACTAGGCCAGCCGACACAAATCACAAATCAAACTAGTAGTTCATTGTCGCGCCCCCTTTTTTTCTCGCGGAGTCCAGGTTTCGACATTCATTGGGAATAGCTAATTTCCTTTTGGGAATTGGGTATTTGAATTTTGAAGAGTCGTCACCTAACGGATTAAGGTGCGTTAGGGCACCTAAAGCAAGTAACTTATGAAACATGTTTGCATTACCAGAGACTTGGGTAAGGGCTCGAAATAACCTTGAAGGGAAGGTGTTAGGCACCCCTCGCGGTCCACAACGGTGGGTCCCGGACGAACTCAAATTATGTGAATTAGTTATTAAAGAAACAAAGCGCATAAACACATAAAGTTTATTTAAACGGGGTAAAAGGGGGTCCTAGGTTTGTTGGCCTATAGGATCACATCTGTACAATACTCGGTAAGTCTTCCTCAAATAGAGGGGTTACACGTGGCATTAGCGCACAGGTCATCATATTCTTTACTACCTAATTACCCTCCCCTTAGTCATAGCCTAAAGCGTTCTAGCAACCTTAAGATGTATCCTATGAGTGCATTACCCGTCCCTTTACTTATATAGTCCCGGAGGTATTTAGGACTTCTAGATAAGGTGGATCTGGACTCTCCTACAGTAATTAAAAGGAGAAATTTCTAGGCGATAAACAAAACACGTAGGACTGGACCAAAGATAGAACAGTTAAAAGGCTCTCATTTTACCTCCACAAATAGAGCAAGCAAGAACACGTCTCAAACAGCAAATTTCAGATGTTTCAGAGAGGTCCTAGAACAGGATATCTAGGTGGGCATGACAAGCAGAGAATATGCAGCATTGAGTTAAGGCAAAACGTTAAAGACCTAATCAGTTTGCCTACTTATTTTAAAATCTGTTGAATCTGGGCAGTTTACAAATAAGAACAACATAGTTTCCAGTTTTTAGAAGATTTTAATTACCTACAGGCTTGCCTAGGCGGAGATACCCTATAAACATGCTGTCTAAAATGTAATCAGGATCAATTCAAAACAAACAATTTTGAACTTATTAAGTCCTATAAGCATGTTGGTCTAGGTGTTGAACATTATAGAGCTGGTTTACATACATTTAATCCTAGAACATGATATCTAGGTGTTGGGATTGCTTTTAAACAGGATAGTTACTGATTTATGCAATATAGACATGGTTTTAAAGCGAATGGAATAACAGTCCTAAAGCAGGATCTCTAATGCACATAACGAATGGACGTTTTTGTTAAGCAGGATTATAGCAGTAATTTAATAACATAATTTCTAGGTGATCATGATTATGTAGAAGCAGAGTTTCGTAACAAATGAGGTGATGAGCCTATAACATGTTTTCTAGTATGCCTAACAATCCTATAAGCATGGTTTCTAAAGCAAGTAAACATAATAAACCTAAAGCATGATTTCTAATGCAAGTAAACATAATAGACCTAAGGCATGATTTCTAATGCAAGTAAACATAATAAACCTAAGGCATGATTTCTAATGCAAGTAAACATAACAGACCTAAGGCATGATTTCCAATGCAAGTAAGCATAGTAAACCTAAAGGCATGATTTCTACCCGATTTCCCTCACAAAAATCATATAAGAATCCCCTCCCCTTTTACTAATTTCCCCAATTTCGTTTTACAAGGATTATTATTGTAGACCATGAATGAATTACATAATGAATGAAAGCTATACTATAGGGAGCCTGAAATAGGCCCAAAGTGAACCTGGAAATACCAGGCCTTCAAACAATCCCAGATGCCATAGTCTCATGATGTCCAATAAGGGTATCCTAGTGCGTCAAAGTTCCCAAGGGCCTCAGGGACCCCGGGCAATGCTCACACCAAGTTCCTTTTAAATAGAAGAGTAGTTATGTGCAGTGTGGAAGGGCCAGCCCCAGTGTTCCAGAGTTCGGAGGAATCTCGTGGATTCCTAGGTAGTACGCACACTGGAGGGTCAGAACTTAAGTAATCTAGGAGTAGAAGTGAGAGTGCTTGACATAGTTGATTTTTTGAAATAGTATAGAGGTAAAACCTTTAGGAGTGAAAATACTTTAGAAGTAGTAATAGTTTGGAGAAACATATTAGAAGTGCAAAAAAATGTTGAAAGCCTTTTGAGGGAAAGGAGAGTTCAGCAAACAACTGCATAGTCACAAAAGCATCACATTGCCCAGTTTCAACTTCACTTTGTCAATCAGTTCTAGATGTACAAACAGTTACACAAAAGGGAGCAGGGGTTGGGAACACAAGACACTTGAAACAGGAGCACATAAGAAGAAGGGTGAAGGCAGTCATGATAGTTAATAGAGACAAAGAGCAGGAAGGAATACTAATTTAAGGTCTAAATTACAATCATACTTAGTGATAAGCATGTTATTTAAGAACACACAGGACTTAAGCACTGCAATAAACATGGTAGCTAAACACAGTGAGACATAAGTCTGGATACAGAGGCAATCATGCTGAAGAATACAGGTAGAACCACAAAGATTCAATCACACAAAGTAGCCATACTAGTTGGGGTTACAGGACAGGGAAGACACAAAAGTAAACATGCTATTTAAGACCATATTGAATACTTAAGCAGAGTAGACATGCTGATTAAAACACTGAAAAGAGAGGGTTAAATATGATCACACCAGCAAACGGGAAAGAATAATTATGTGCCTAAGCAATTAAACTAGTGCAGAAAGAGACATGCATTCAACAAGGAGCACATAGGTTTGAATTTCGGAATGACATTGAAATAGGAACATAGCAGTTAAGGAAGCAAAAGTAGAAAGTAAATTGAGCAGGATTCCACAGTCTAGACTTTGCTTTCAGCTAGCTAGACAAGTGATGAGCACAAGTAGCAGAAAGAGAGATGAGAGAAAGTTTTTGTGTGTGTGTTTTTTGAACTAGTGTTCGTGTGTGAGGCAAAATGCGAGTGCATATATATATAGGAGTCGAATAGTGTAGGTAAATAAGGCAAGGCATATTGACATTGCAAAATAAGTTATAGAAGTAATCAAGTAATCAATCAAGCTTGATAAGGGACAGAAAATTAGGGAGTTATACCCATAAATAACTCCGATTGAATTTTAAATAAGGCAAGAAGTGGGTTTATCAGTTAATTAGGGTTAGAACCCTTAAATCAAGTAATCAATTTCACACATAAGGCAACACAGGTAATCAGAGACCAATCAAGGGTCAATTAACCCATAAATAGGCAAGAGACGTAAACTAAGAACCCAAGGATTAAGGAAAACAAGCAGAAATCAGTAAATTACTTCAGTAAACAAATGAAACCCTAGATAATTAGGCTAATCAGTCAATTATTCAAACAATAACGGACAAGAGACTGAAATCAAACAATGAATAGTGAGACAATTGAACCAGAAACATAATCATGCGAGAAAGATTAAACAAAACATAAGGATCTCAGAAAACCTTTTGCGAAGCCAAAACCCTAATTTGAAAAATACCTAAAGTTGATTAACAGTGGGAAAATCAAATGACCCTTAAAGAAAACAGCCATAGAAACTTGAAACACTTCAAATATGCAGAGATTCGGACAACAAATAACAAGTAAACCAAAAACCCTTCGTAACACAGTGCTAAAAATTGGTTAACAGTAGATAAATAAGAGAATCTTAAAGTAAAATCAGTGATGAACTCAGAATCGTTCCAGATCTACAAAGATCAGGACAGATTCAAGTCTAAACATTAGAGTTTTGAAGAAAAAGGAAAGGGTAAAGAGAATCTGGCCTTGAACCAGAGATTTGCACTGTAAAACATCAATAGAAAAGCACTCACAGACCATAGACGGACTCTCAGAGAGTCTTGGACAAGATTTGGACTAGATCTCTTCGAGATCTTTCCATGAGATTGCAAGAACGAGCAACCAGGAGACGTAGGAGACAAGTAGAAGTCTCAAACAGCCATGGAAATCCATGGATCGAATAGGAATCAAAGGGATTAGGGCTGGTTTTGGGTGGCAGCGGCTAAGGTTAGGATTAGGTCTCAGAGAGACGGAGAGGATTAGGGATTCTAGGGCGGTTGTTTGGTAAGAATGAATTAGGTTAGGGGGTCATTTAGGTTAAAAATGGTAAGAGTGAACGGTGGCCGTTGATCTCCAGGATTGGAAGGTTTGGGGGCCGGGTTTTAATTCGATTTGGGCCTGATCATAGTGGGTTAGGGGCTTGGGATTGAAATTGGGCCATTTAATTAGGCTAGGTCCGAAAATAAAAGGGCTATTTGTTAAATACCCATTTAATTGCTAAAAAATTTTTAAAATTAGTTAATTGATTATAAAAAAAATAATTTTCATGCCTAGACATGTTTTAAAATAATTACTTAATATTTAAAAAATTTAAAAGGTTTTTTTTGGTAAAATAATATAATAATATATGCATGGGCTATAATTGCAAAGTAATTGCAATTGTAACCCCAAAAATGTAAATGTGGCTATTTGTGAAATAATTAAAACTTAATACGAATGCAAAATGATAAAATCAAGCCACAAAAATTATTATAAAACCATTTGTGATGCAATCAGTGATTGTTTATATAAATAAAATACTAGGATAAATTAATTAAAAATATTTAAAAAAAACAAAATTATGAAAAAATATTAATTGACGCTAATGCATAGTTTTAAAAATATTATAGAGAAAAATTGGGTATCAACATTCATAAAAGTTATTTTTAAGCTATTAATTAACAAAAATCTCATAACATAAGTCTGGATAACAAGTGCGGGAAAAATAACACAAGCCCGATAGTGGGGTGTCACAAGTCACGAGCATCTACAAGGTCTGTCTAAGTACAATAGAGACTATCATAGTCTGGGAATAAGATACAAAAAACAGCCTGAGGAAGATAAGAAGGAGAAGTGCAAGGCTGCGAACGCCAAGCAGCTACCTTGCCGACTCCGAAGACCTGCTGGAAGAACGATCAGCGCTCTATATCGTGACCCGCAACTCCTGGATCTGCACACAAGGTGCAGGGAGTAATGTGAGTACGCCAACTCATTAAGTAGTAAAAGTAAATGAAAGCTGAGCAGTAAAAAAAATCAAATAATTCCACGTCATAGCACTACAGCAAAACAGTATGTTTCCAAGACAGTACAGTAATCAATTATCCCATGAAAACTCAGTTTTAGTAAAATGTTTTAAAAACATCTTTCAATAGTTTTCAAACAAGGGATGAAACAGTGAGTAAAAATAATGAAAACATAAACAGCCCCTCGGGCGAGACACGTACCATAAACCGCCCCTCGGGCAAAATGTCAACAAAACCAGCCCCTCGGGCTACCTCACAATCACTCATAGTCAGCCCCTCGGGCAATAACATAAATCAAGAACAGCCCCTCAGGCAACAACATATCACTCACACTGGGTACACGTGCTCACTGGGGGGTGTACAGACTCCGGAGGGGCTCCTAAAGCCCAAGCGCTATCACAAGCCATCTCGTGGCATAATAAACCAGGCCCTCGGCCTCTCTTTTATCACAAAACAGTACAACATGCTGCGGCACGGAGCCCGATCTCATGATATCCTCACAACATAGGCCCTCGGCCTTACTCAGTCAGAAGCCTCTCAAGCCACTCGGGCTAACTGTAAAATAGGATGCTTAGTCAATGTATCATTTATGCATCAAATCAGAGTAAATAAGACTGAATTATGAAATCAGTAAAATATAGCATGGCTGAGTACAGTTATTAAACCAAAACGGTGAGGAAGTTCAGTAAAGAAAGCCCCTAAGAGTCCAAACAGTTGGCACGGGGACCAAATATGGCGTTCCGCCCCAAACATAGTAATACATTTCTAACATAAGATTTTATCAAGTCATTTCAGTCAAATACGCAACTTAATAGTTGATACGGGGCAGACCAAGTCACAATCCCCAACGGTGCACGCCCCTCATGCTCGTCATCTAGCGTGTGTGTCACCTCAAAATAGTACAACAATGTGAAATCCGAGGTTTCATACCCTCAAGACAACATTTACAATCATTACTTACCAAAAATCGGACCGAACTCTAACCCGCAATGCCTTTGCCTCTTGACTCGGCCCCCAAATGCTCCAAATCTAACCAAAATTAGTCTCACGTCATTAATACACGCTAAAGGAACAAAGTCCAAGCGAAAATAATCAAATTAACTCAAAAATCCCAAAATTGGCCAAACCCGACCCCCGGGCCCACGTCTCGGAATCCGATAAAAATCACAACACTAGAATCCTTATCCCCTCACGAGTCTATACATATCAAAATCACAAAAATTGGACCTCAAACGACCCCTCAAAACCTCAATCAAATCTCTCCAAAACTCAAGCCCTAACCTTCAACTTCACCCCAAATTCCCCACTAATTTCATGATTAGGTAGTGGAAAACTCATCACAAACACCAAATGCAAAGTCCAAGTAACTTACCTCACTGAAATCCCTTAATTCCTCCTTAAATACCCAAAATCGCACAAAAATGGTGAAAGAATGGCTGAAAATCGCGATGGGAGGCTTTTATAGTTTCTGCCCCTGGGATTCCGCACCTGCGATCCCATAAGCATACCTGCGTTTCCGCTTCTGCCGAGAATATCCGCTTCTGCGGATTTCACTTAACATTGCCAGGCTTCGCATCTGCGATCGCCTTACCACTCCTGCGGTAACGCCGATGCGGTTACCAGGCCGCACCTGCAGTTCTCCACACATCTGCGTCCCTTTTCCGTTCCTGTGGATCTCGCACTTGCGGTCCCCAATCCGCAGGTGCGAATATGACTGAAGCAGCCTAAGGTATAAAAACTAAACTTTTATGCCGAAAAAAGGGAAAAAGCCACTATCTTGAGGCCGTATCGGCCCGATGAAAGAGCCTAAGGGCCATTATATTATTGAGCTCGAGGGCTCACCCTCGCTTAACCAAAACCCAAGGGTTTTTACCGCTCCGTGTTTGATCAGGTACTCACTCGATTATAGAAATTATAACAATCTGATTTTAACGAAATCTTTACGAGGCAACAAAGTGAGTTAAATTCCTCACAAGGCCAAAAGTATATCGGAATTATCATAAAGCGAAAACAAAACAAAGTTTTCAAAACAAAGATCAGAGACAAATCGGAAAGAAAAAGGATCTTTCATATATACGATAGTATTTACAAACACCACTCAGGGTCTTACATAAAAAACCAAAAAGAAGAAAAAAGTTCTAAGTGCCTAATCATCCCCGGGAGCTTCATCTTCATCTTTTCGACACCCGGATCCACTTGCGCTCCCGGAGTCATCATCATCAAAGAGCAAATCTTCGGCTTCGGCCTCTAGATCCTTCGCGTTGTCGATCTCAGTAGCAAGGTCGAAACCGCGGGCGTGGATCTCCTCGAGAGTCTCTCTGAGATTGGCATTTGGCGTGCACGGCAACATGAAGTAATTGAGCCTGAGCAGCATTAGAAATTTCTTTTGCCCGAGCATGAGCAGCTTCAGCATCGTCTCGGTAGATGGCCACGACAGCCTCCACATCGGTATTTACTTTTTCCGCTATAGATGTGGCCTTTGCAAGCTCAGCGGGCAACCGATCCTCGAGCACTTTAATTTTTTTGGCTCGGTCCAGGCTCTCCTCCTTCACGCTTTGGAGGTTACATTCAACCGTAGACAACTGGGCTCGGGCCGTATCTTTCTCTGAGGCGAGGCGGTCCATGTTCTGCTTCCACACAAAGTGTGCATCTTTTATCTTTACCTCCTCGCGAAGCTGCTCGATTTTCTTGGCCTTCTAATGAACCTGCAGGATCTAAGTGTTAATCACCTATATCAAATTGATACGTCAAGCTCCTAAAAATTTACTTTACATGTTCAATGAGATCGGTCTGCTTTTTATGAGCTGTTGCCAATTCAGCTCAGAGATCCCTGATTTTCTCTTCTTTTTGCACATAAAGGAGTTTGAGGGAATTCCTCTCCTCCGTGAACCTCTTGAGATCGGCCTCACACTGGTCAAGCTCAGCTCAAGATTTAGAAAACGCTTCTCGATGAAGCGTCAAGGCCTATGCAGAAAGAAAGGAAAGTCAGACAAGAGAAAAACAAAAAGACAAAAATGATATTGATAAAAGGGGCTAAGACATACCTGACTCACGAGACGATGAGCCTCGTCAAAGATGCTCGATGCGTCTAGATCGGGAACATCTTCAACCCCCGTGAAGCAGCCATAGAAAAGGTCCTCCCCTCTGTGGGCTATTCCCGCATCGAGGGTCTCCACGGCCCGAGCTTCCTCAATCTTCCCCTCAGAGAATGAGGGGAGGAGCGGCGAATCACCTATGTCTATTGCCCCAAGCAAGTCACTTGGAGCATTCCCTTCATTTCGAATGGCCTCAGAACTGGCCCTTTCGGATATATCCACTGATTAATTATCTCGGTAGGATGCAACATCGGCCCCTGCTGACTCGGGGACTCCGCTCGAGGCATCTTCCAAGCCCTCCTCAGCCCGAGGGTGAACTTCTTCGATCATAACCGGCCCAGCGGCCTTTGGGACCTCGGCGTTCTTATTTTGAACCACCAGCCTAAAGTCGCCATCTTCATGCTCCTCTTCTTCATCTCATAGCTGTTGAAGTGCATCCTTAGACAAGACAGCGACGTCGTTCTTCGGCTTGCAAGTCTTGCTCTTCTTTGGTTTCGGGGTCTCGGAGATCGAAACCCTTTTTCTCTTCTTATCCTTATACGATTTTGGGGCCTCCTCTTTTCCAGGCGGGGCCGGCCTCATTTCGGAAACTTCCCTGAGACATTCATAAAAGGTAATTAAGTACAAGTGAAAAGAGATGTTTCGGAGAAGGGCACCAACAGCGTATAAGATAAGCTTACCGTGATTCTTGGCTTCCCATCAGCCCTTGCCAAATCACGCCAACAACGCTCAAAGTACGATGAGGTCAAGGACAGCTTTCGAACCCAGCCTTCGAGGTCCAAGATTGCACCAGGCACCCAGGGAACCGCTACATCATAAGAAGAGATATGGGTAAGAAGATATGTGGATGAAGAAAAGCAAAATAAACAAAACAGCAAATGAAAACTATGAGTAAGTTATACTTACGTATCATTTACCATTTTTTGGGGAATGACATCTTCTCGACCGGGATTATGTCGGCGGTCATCACTCGGACAAACCGACTCATCCATCCTCGATTCTTGGGCTTGTCTATACTCGAGAACAACGCCTTTGTGCCCTGGCGCTGAAGCCTTATTAATCCACCTCGATAGAGACAGGGGTTGTACAATTTAATGAGATGGTCGAGGTGAAAGGCATCCCGTCGACCTTATTCACAAAAAATTGGAACAAAATCACTATGCGCCAAAAAGAATGGTGGATTTGGACTTAGGTTATTTGGTACTGGCGGCATAAGTCGATGATCACGGGATCGATGGGACCCAGCGTGAAAGGGTATGTGTAAACACTTAAAAACCCTTCCACGCAAGTAGTGATGTCATCCCCGGGGGTCGGAATCACCACCTCTTTCCCTTCCCAGTGGCAATCTTTCTTCACTTGTTTGAGATCGCCCGCAGTTATCGAGCATATGTTGTCACACCTCCTTTTATACACACCTACCCTGAAGGATAATGTATAAGGGAGTTTTTCCATTTAAAGTGACATTATTCGAAATGGGATTATTTATTGATTTTTAGAGTCGCCACTTGGGATAGGATTGGCTTTTGGTGTCCCAAGTCACCGGTTTAATGAAGCCCAAATCGAGGAAAACTTTCGACTTCCCAATTGGATTCTGCGAACGAGAAATTCTGAATAAGGAATTCTGTTGACCCGAGGGAAGGTGTTAGGCACCCTCGGATCCCGTGGTTCTAGCACGGTCGCTTAAATTATTGTAATTGGCTAAAAATCTAATTTTTTGCATGTTCCAACCTATAGTGCACTTTTATAATTATTTACCAATTCTAATTATTTTTATGAGAGCGAACATTGTTTAAAAACGTGTTTTCGGATCACGTCACATGAAATGCACCCGGATCCTCGACACATTCTTATTCAACGTTTTCGGATTTGGATTTGGGTTGCATGAAATGCACACCCGTATTTAGGAAGGTAAATTTTTAAAAAGCGCGCCTAAAGCGACTAACGAGTTATTATCTTTCCGAGAGGCCGTGAAATTCGCTAAACGGTATGCCCCAAATTCTAAGTATTTTATTAAGCATTCAATGAGGGCCCCGCAATTTATGTGTTTTGTTTGGCGAGGCTCGTCTCACTTTATTATTTTAAGGCCAACCTAAAGCAAACTACGATTTTTCTATTTATTTTGTCTCTAAAGAGCCCCTAATTAATTAATATTAGTCATTGCTATTATTTAAGGCAAACAAGGAATTTGAGTCTCAAATTCAAGTCCACACTTAAACAAGAGGCATGCCTCTTAATTCAAGCATGCTACTTAACAAGAAAGCTCAAAACCTATATTGCAAAATAAACCAATAGCTTTAATAATGAGATAGGGCCTTCAGCATATTGGGCTTCAAAACTGGCCCAAGATGAAAGTAAATGCATTCAGCTTTATAAAAAGCTGTCCGAAATTGGGCTCCAGGACAGGCCCAAAGCAAGGGCAAACAAGAGCCGGGATGTGGGCTCTAGTCAGCAGTCTGCTGCTATGTAACTGGGCCAGATTAGGCCCAATTCTTATTGCCCACACGGTCCAAGCATCAATGCTAATAAACCAGTGCTGACTAAAAATTTGATTTCCTAATGTAACCACTTTTGACATCAACCAACAGTGGTCAGAATTACAAGTCAACTCTGTCGCTTTGCTTTGATACTAGAATAGAATTGAATCATTGTATCATATGAATCTAATAAACTAACAGATCCTGATTTTAATTGGACATTGACTTCACAAATGAACCCTAAACTCGTTGATTTACTGATTTTAAATGAAAACAGATTGCTTACAACATGTAATTCAGATGAGGCTACTGAATTTCTAAGCTTAAACACGTTATAAACTTCCAGTCCATTTAAATGACCTCAAGCATTCTAATCAACAAGCAAAACTATAGCAAACTTCTAATTTAAAACTAAAAGACTAATAGATCTAGTCAAGCATGCATATATGCAGGCAATAAGAATGTCCTGTTTAATTACAATGCTTCACAAAAGGAAATGGCATGAACTATCCTACAAGTACAGAGAATTATTGAACGAGACAGTAAACTTAATGCACAAATAGACGTGTGAACATAATAGATATGCTAATCTTCTTATTCCCTTCTTCGAGTCAACCTTTCACAGTACATAGGGATTTTGAGAGTTATGTACCTGGAAAATAAGGGTCAACAGGCAGATAACAGCAACTAGAGTCCAGCAATGACAATGAAACCAATTTCAGCCAACCCAGGAATGAATTCACAGACGAACAACACCAGCAAATAAACAGAATAGGCTTGATTGAACCCCAAACAGACTCAAATTATACCCAGAAACTTCTGAAAACCTTCAACAATTGAAACCCAAGCCAAGACGTAGAAATCAATCACTACACTCAATATTAACATAGGATTATTCAATGTAAAAGTACTTTATTCAGTTTCTATAGCCTTTTGGTTTTTTTTTTTTTGGATTTTTCAGAAAATTGAGATCTTAAGAAGGTTTAGAACTAGATGGCTCCAAATTAGAATCTCCTGGGATTTTCGTTTTTTTTTTTTGTTTAATTACTAACTAGTAGTACGTAGATTGTAAGAAAAGGATTTTTGAGGGAAGAATAGGAGCTGGAGAGTTTTTGGGAATTTTCAGATTCAAAACCTTGGAAAAGAAGGCAGATAAGCTGCTTCTTATAGGCAAAAGAGGGGGAGGAAGCTTCTAGATCTCACTCACACCTTTTCCCCCTCTTTTATTTCAGATTTTATTCAATAGTCCCTAAAGTTTTGACTTTTTCTCAAGTCACTGCACTAAAACAACTGAAATTTACATGAAGGCCCTATTCTAGAAGATTATAGGGTGTTCTAGTTTCAACTAGAGCAATGTTTTCTATGTAGGAATACCCAAACTAACCCTGAATACCCCTGAATTTTACCCAGGTCCACCAACTAGGTCTGGGCCAAGTGACCCAATTCAAACGACCTACTGGTCTCAAACAACAACCCAAACCCCTATTTACAAAAACTGAGCAGAATTTCGAAAAGGAACTGAGATTAAACTAGGAGAAAATTTCTAAACTAAACTAATTCTAATCAAAATGAATCCTAAAATTACATAATAAAACAGTAAACTAACAATTAAAACAAACAAATAAAAGCTGAAACTACAATTAGAATGAAGTACAACTAAATCATGCAAACAAAAGGTAAAAAAAAACAACAGGGGACCAAAAATAAGAACAAAATTCATATTATCGACTATCAGAGAATTAGAACTCAAAACAAAATAACATGAACAAATAAAAACAGAGAAGAACAAGTTCAATTACTGATTATAGACAGATTAATAAGCAAACAAAATGAAAATCAAAACCTAAATCGGCAAATCTTGAAGAAGAAATAGTTCAAATATCATAAACAAGCAAAGGAAACTCACCTATGTAATTTTAGGGTTCTCCGCTTTCCTTGATTTAAAATTCGAGCAATTCCGGCGATATTCGAAAGGAATCAGTCAGGGGTTCGGAAAAAGGGAGGTTAAGAGAGTACGGGGTGTAATTTTGGTGAAATTTAGAGGATTTAGGGTTTTGGGACCCGAGTTTCGATTTGAAATTCGAGGAATCTGGTGGTGATTTGAGGGAATCTAAACCTAGACATGGAAAGAAGAGGAGGAGAGGAGCATGGGGTGTGATTTTGGGGGTGTTTGGAGGTGGCGCCGCCGTGGACGGCGGAGACGACGACGACTGTTCTGATTATTCGAAGGATTCTAGTGGGATACGAGGGAAGATAGTGAGGGACTTGTGACGGGGAGATTGAGGCGGTGTAGTGGTGTAATTTTGGGAGCTATTGGCCAATCGCCAGCGGCGGAGGCGATTTTCGGCTGCGGTTTGCGGTGGTAGGCGGCGGAATTAGGGTTTGGGTATTTGGGGTCTGAGAGATGATGAGAAGGCGGGGGGGGGGGGGGGGGGTCGTGTTTGGACAATTATATACTTTGAAATCCTAGCTTCCCAACCGTCGGATCTTACAACCTCGACGGCTGGGATTGATTCTAAGCCAAACGGGGTCGTTTGGGGTCAAAGGGGTCCTGGACCGGGTATCTTTGACGTACTGGGCTGGATGCAGGGATGATTTGGGCTGGGTTTGGCTCGAGGTCTAGCTTATTTGGGTTGGAATTTTAAAGAGTGGCCCAAAAATTGGGTCTTTATTAAAGCTTTCATTTTCTTTTAATTTTCTTTTTTTTTCTCTTCTTTTAAATTTCATTTCATTTTCATTTCATTTTTTACGATTTTGTTAAGTTAAAATGAGAAGACCCGATTTAACTCTAATTTTCTAAAATTAACTAAATCCTAATTTAAAAAGAAAACTAAGAAAAAATCAAAAAATTAAACGTAAAAATGCAAAAAGACTATTTTTGTTATTTTCTTCTTATTTTGTAATATTAATTAACTAATAAAACTAAAAATGTAAAATGGAGTCTTAAATGCAAAGGTACTATATTTTTGTATTTTTATGAATTATACCAACTAAACATGCACATAAAAATGCAAACAAACACAAATTTATGCAATCAAATCCTAAAAATCAAATAATTAACGGAAAAATCCTAATTTTATGTATTTTATAGGAATAATTCAAGCGAGGCAAAAATCACGTGCTCACAGCTGCCCCTCTTTGCTTGGAGACACGAAGGATTTTCGGGCAAAGATAAATGAGCAACTATGGGATTTTTGCCTGCTTGGCACTCCATGAGAAGCATTTTTAAAACCGTCTGACTGAACCCTGCTTCAAAGGTTATCTACATATCCTTGGCTATAAAGGCATCAGGTCAGTGTAGTTCTGGAAGGTTTGGTAGCTGGGACTACCAAGAGCTGTGAATTTCACTGTTGTTGCTGCTGCTACTGCTTGCTGACCTCCTTATTACACCAAAATGAAAAAATAAAAAGCTAAGCTAGCTAGGCCTATCAACTACGAGTTACAAGATTCCTATCTATAAATCTCTTGAAGCTTGATCTTGAGTCTTAGCTGGTTTTTGCTGTTGACTCCGATCTGGATCTTGATGCTCGTCAGCTGCATGTGCTGGTTATTTCTTCAGCTCTTGGATCAAAGCGGGACATGCGAATCTTGTGACGTTAATCGTATTCAAGAGCAGTCCGCATCTTTGTCTGCTACAGCATTTTGAATTCGCTTCTTTTTTTGTTCCTTTCCTTCTTTTCTTTATTCTGGACTGAGGCTCATTCTTTCGGCTACTTCGGATCCTGTGCCTCGAAGTCAAACCTGCTCAGCTGCCAAAACAAACAAACGAACGAAATTTTCTGCCCCAGTTTTCACTAGGAAAATTTTGTGAGTTAGTTGTGACACATATCTAAGCAGTCAAATTAGGATTGTGTATTTTGTGAATGAATCCAGGTTATGCTGCAAAGTGACTGGGTTATGCCGGAAAAAGAAAAAGGGTCTCGGGTTATGCCGGGACGAAAAGAAAAAAGATCCTCGGGTTTTGCCGGGATTTGGAAAGAAAAAGCTCCTTGGGGAATGCTAGGGAGATCCTCGGTTTTTTGGCCGGAAGATCCTCGGTTTTTTGGCCGGGATTTGGAAAGAAAAAGCTCCTCGGTTTTTTGGCCGGGAGATCCTCGGTTTTTTGCCGGAAGATCCTTGGTTTTTTTTTTTTGGCCGAGATTTGGAAAGAAAAAGCTCCTCGGGTTTTTGGCCGGGAGATCCTCGGTTTTTGGCCGGGATTTGGAAAGAAAAAGCTCCTCGGTTTTTTGGCCGGGAGATCCTCGGTTTTTTGGCCGGGATTTGGAAAGAAAAAGGCTCCTCGGTGTTTTGGCCGGGAGATCCTCGGTTTTTTGGCCGGGATTTGGAAAGAAAAACCTCATCGGTTTTTTGGCCGGGAGATCCTCGGTTTTTTGGCCGGGATTTGGAAAGAAAAAGCTCCTTGGGTTATGCCAGGGAGATCCTCGGTTTTTTGGCTGGGATTTGGAAAGAAAAAGCTCCTCGGTTTTTTGGCCGGAAGATCCTCGAGTTTTTGGCCGGGAGATCCTCGATTTTTGGCCGGGATTTGGAAAGAAAAAGCTCCTCGGTTTTTTGGCCGGGAGATCCTCGGTTTTTTGGCCGGGATTTGGAAAGAAAAAGGCTCCTCGGTGTTTTGGCCGGGAGATCCTCGGTTTTTTGGCCGGGATTTGGAAAGAAAAACCTCATCGGTTTATTGGCCGGGAGATCCTCGGTTTTTTGGCTGGGATTTGGAAAGAAAAAGCTCCTCAATTTTCGGCCGGGAGATCCTCGGTTTTTTGGCCAGGATTTGGAAAGAAAAAGCTCCTCGGTTTTTTGGCCGGGAGATTCTCGATTTTTTGGCCGGGATTTGGAAAGAAAAGGCTCCTCCGTTTTTTGGCCGGGAGATCCTCGGTTTTTTGGCCGGGAGATCCTCGATTTTTTTGCCAGGATATTTAAGGAATGGGATCCTATGCTACCATGATCTATTTTTCTTTTGGGATTTTCATTTTTATTTCTTTTCTTCTTTCTTTTTCTTTTGTTTTCCTCTTTTTATGTTTTCCTTTTTATTTAACGAAACACATGAAAAAATTTGGGGGAAACTTCTTTTTTGGTCGTTTTCCTGCTGCAAAGCTGTTTCAGCGCTTGCACCTTTCATTTCCTTTTGGATTGAGCCTGCTTCTTGCACGGTTGCTTTGAATTAGACCTGCTTTCAACAAAGAACAATTTGTTAGTTTGAAACGGTGGTTGGTTTTGTGGCCTTGATCATCTCAATTGCTTGATCCCGACCCCATTTACATTGAGAACTTTGCTTCTCGTTTGCCTTGAGGGTGAATCTCTTTTCAAACCGACCGGGTTCAGCCTTAGGACTTCATGATGACTAGCCCGTGTGGGCTCTAGCCTTTTCATTTTACTCTACCCTTGGGACCTTTGCCTTTGACTTCCTTTCTTTTCCAACGTTTTTCCTTTGAAAGCATCAACCACCATGGTCAGTCGGGATTGGCCTGACGCACTCGCTGAGGCTGGGTATTTTCTTCGACTCTGACCAGGCGGAGCCCTGTGAAGCCGGTCCTGCCACCTTTTCTTTGTACTAGTTACAGAATCAGAGTTAAACCGAAAGGGATTCAAAGAAAAAGTATGCAAAAGGCAAGCATATGATTTTAAAGAGAAGCGTCCCTTTCGGGGGAAAAGAAAGACTTATCTGGGGTGTGCATGCTAGCTTCAAATGAAGATGACATGCTTCTTGGACTGGACGCCCGACCCACACAAACTTTCCAACTTCCCGTGAAACCATCGATCCGCATTCCAAAACCAGGGAACCTTGCCAGGACTCCTTTAGTGATGAGATGTCTTCTTTTCGGCCGATAACGCCCTTTGCGGGTTTTCGCCAATCGACCTCTCACAGTCGCCCGATAGTGCTCTTTGCGAGTTTTCACTAAGCGGACTCTCTCATTTTCAGTTTCTCTACTCACCATCGCCTTATGGTGCCCGAAGGTTTTCACCGATAAGACTCTCTCATTTTATTTCTCTCAATTTACATTGTGTCAGATTCCAACAATACCGTTTTCCACTTCCCCACCTTTGCCAATTTATCGGAAGGACTTGGACAAGGTTTTGGGGTAAAAAGGATTTTGGGCGGAACTACAACTTTGGAACCATTTCGGCGGATTCATGGCCGAACCATTATATCATCTGGCCCAGTTTCATTTTTTTGGGAAAATTGGGATTTTTGTTTTGGTGTGACTGAACCTCAGCGAGAGGCTGCCTACGTATCCTTTCGGAATCAAGTCAAACGTAGTTCAGGCAAACAAATTTTTTGTTTTTGTTTTTGTTTTTGTTTTGTTTTTCTTTTCTTTTCTTTTCTTTTTCTTTTTCCTTTTATTTTCTTTTCTTTTTCTTTTCTTTTCTTTTTCTTTTCTTTTTCTTTTCTTTTCTTTTCTTTTCTTTTCTTTTTCTTTTTCTTTCTTTTCTTTTCTTCTTCTTTTCCGTTGGTATTTCCGGGTTCCAAAGAGGGTAGCCAAAGAAGCGTAACCGGCTCAAGGGGTTTACGAAGGATTGATAGTATTTGAGTAGCGAGAAGGAGAGCCTTCGTCATCTCAATTGCACAAAAGCCATCATCGCATGAGGCCTAAACATAATACCTTTTGACTGCATCTGCATTGACTGATGTTTCAGGGTCATTTCCTTCGATGTCTCCCAGATACAATGCTCCTCTTGGCAATATCTTTCGGATTATGTATGGACCTTTCCAATTAGGGGCAAACTTCCCTTTTGCTTCCTGCTGATGAGGGAGAATGCGTCTGAGTACCAGCTGTCCCACTTCAAAATTTCTGGGATGCACTTTCTTGTTATAAGCGCGGGCCATTCTTTGTTGGTATAACTGCCCGTGACAAACTGCGGCCATCCGTTTTTCATCAATTAATGACAATTGCTCTAGTCGGGTCTTAACCCACTCACTGTCCTCAATCTCCGCTTCAACGATTATCCGGAGTGAATGAATTTCTACTTCTCTAGGTATGACAGCTTCAGTACCGTAAACCAACAAGTACGGTGTTGCTCCAATTGATGTACGTACTGTAGTACGATACCCGAGTAATGCGAAAGGTAGCTTTTCATGCCATTGCCTGGAGCTTTGAATCATCTTTCTCAAAATCTTCTTGATGTTCTTATTTGCTGCTTCAACAGCACCGTTGGCTTTTGGCCGATAAGGAGTAGAGTTTCTATGCGTTATCTTGAATTGTTCACATACCTCTCCCATCAGACGACTGTTCAAATTTGCAGCATTGTCGGTAATGATAGTTGCAGGAATGCCAAAGCGGCAAATGAGATTGGAGTGCACAAAGTCTACCACAGCTTTCTTGGTGACCGACTTTAGAGTGATGGCCTCAACCCATTTCGTGAAATAGTCAATTGCCACCAATATAAATCTATGCCCATTCGAAGCTTTTGGCTCAATCGGCCCAATGACATCCATACCCCAAGCAACAAATGGCCAAGGTGCTGACATCGGATGGAGTTCGGTTGGAGGTGCATGAATCAAATCACCGTGCACCTGACATTGATGGCATTTTTGAACAAAGCTGAAACAGTCCTTTTCCATAGTTATCCAGTAATACCCGTCTCGCAGAATTATCTTTGCCAGCACATAACCATTCATATGAGGTTCGCATACTTCTGCGTGCACTTCATGCATAATTCTTCCAGCTTCTTCAGCATCAACACATCTTAGTACGTTGAGGTCCGGGGTCTTTTTATACAAAACATCACCGCTTAAGAAGAAACCGCTCGCATGCCGTCTAATGGTTCTCTTCTGATCTCCAGTGGCTTGCTCGGGGTATTCTTGTGTTTTCAGAAATCTCTTGATATCATGATACCAGGGCTGAATGCTGAGTTCTGCCTCGACCGCATTACAATACCCGTGCTTTTCTTTGATTTGAATCTCCAGAGGGTCAATATGGGCATTGCCCGGGTAAGGCAGTATTGAAGCTAGAGTGGCGAGTGTATCGGCTAGTTCAGTGTGACACCGAGGGATATACCTGAACTCTACCGACTTGAAGCGATTGGTGAGATCTTCCACATGCTGTCGATAGGGAACGAGCTTAACATCTCGAGTCTCCCATTCTCCCTGGGCTTGCCGGATAATCAAATCAGAGTCCCCCATGATTAATAAATCTTTAACATCTTGGTCAATTGCCATATTCATGCCCATGATGCAGGCTTCGTACTCAGCCGTATTGTTTGTGCAGAAGAATTGGAGCCTTGCTGTAGCTGGGTAGTGCTGACCATTGGGTGATATCAAGATTGCCCCAATGCCTACACCCCTTGCATTTACTGCTCCGTCAAAGAACATTTTCCAAGCACGAGTGTCCTCAGAGATGGCTTCTACTGAATTTACCTCCTCATCCGGGAAATAGGTGCTTAATGGTTGGTATTCCTCGTCAACCTGGTTTACAGCCAAATGATCTGCCAACGCCTGGGCCTTCATTGCCGTGCGAGTAACATAGACTATGTCAAATTCAGTGAGCAAGATTTGCCATTTTGCCAGCCTCCCAGTGGGCATCGGTTTCTGGAATATGTATTTCAAAGGATCCAACCTGGTTATTAGATAAGTGGTATGGGTTTGAAGATAATGTCTCAGCTTTTGAGCGACCCACGTCAGAGCGCAGTATGTTCTTTCCAACAAGGTGTATTTGGCCTCGTAGCTGGTGAACTTCTTGCTCAGATAGTAAATTGCCTGCTCTTTTCTCCCAGTTATATCATGTTGCCCAAGAACACAGCCAAAAGTATTTTCTAACACTGTCAGATACAAGAAGAGGGGTCGCCCATGCTCCTGCGGGACCAATACTGGAGGATTTGACAAATATTCCTTGATTTTATCGAAAGCTTCTTGACATTCGGATGTCCATTTGATTGCCGCATCTTTCTTCAACAGTTTGAATATGGGCTCACAGGTGGTAGTCAGTTGAGCGATGAAACGACTGATATAGTTTAACCTGCCCAATAAGCTCATCACGTTCTTCTTAGTTCTTGGAGGAGGTAATTCTCGAATTGCCTTTATCTTTGTGGGATCTAACTCAATACCTCTCCTGCTGACTATGAAACCCAGTAGCTTGCCTGATGGGACTCCGAAAGCACATTTAGCTGGATTCAACTTCAGATCATACTTGCTCAACCGTTCGAAGAACTTTCTCAAATCTCGAACGTGGTCACTCTGAGTTCGTGACTTAATGATTACATCATCCACATACACCTCTATTTCTTGATGTATCATATCGTGGAAAATGGTGGTCATGGCTCTCATATAAGTTGCCCCAGCATTCTTTAGCCCAAATGGCATGACCCGATAACAGTAGGTACCCCAGGGTGTAGTGAAAGTTGTCTTCTCGGCATCTTCTTCATCCATCAACACCTGATGATATCCTGCGTAACAATCCACGAAGGACTGTATTTCATGTTTGGCGCAGTTATCAACAAGGATGTGAATGTTAGGTAACGGGAAGTTGTCTTTGGGACTTGCCCTGTTCAGATCTCGGTAATCCACACACACCCGGGTTTTCCCGTCTTTCTTTGGCACTGGAACCACATTGGCTAACCATGTGGTATATCGGACCACTCGGATTACCCCCGCCTTTAACTGTTTTGTGACTTCTTCTTTGATCTTATCACTGATATCAGTTTTAAACTTCCTTTGCTTTTGCTGCACTGGTGGACAATCGGGGTAAATTGGCAATTGGGCACCACTAGATCCATACTCAGTCCTGGCATGTCGTCATACGACCAAGCAAACACATCTTTAAATTCAAACAGGAGTTGGATTATTGCATCTCGAGTTTGCTCATCTGTGTGAATACTTATTTTGGTTTCCCTTATTTCTTCGGCAGTTCCCAAATTAACCGGTTCGGTGTTATTCAGGTTTAGCTTAGGTTTGTTCTCAAATTGTTCCAATTCTCGATTTATTTCCCTAAAAGCCTCTTCTTCATCATATTCCGGTTCTTGATTCATTATTTCACAATTAGACAGCGTGTTTGAGTCTGGGCATGGAGTCCGCAAGCATGTCATGTTATTTAAAGACGCGTTATTATAACTGAAAAGAAAAGATGAAAAAGGAAAAATAACCAGAATTAGCAAGAAAAGAAAGATGGACGATGAAATATTGATTTCATTTCTTGGAATTGGAAAGATAACAGGGTTTACATTCAGGAATTTAAAGACAAGAAACTAAAAGAAACATCCGAGTTACACCCTGAGATAACTCGGGATGCAGAAAAGGTGGCAGGGCTAGTCTACCGGGACTCCCGCCTAATCGGGAATGGCGTAGCCTTCCAGTTTTGGAGTTTAGCATCTGGTCCCATATAGAGCATCTCAGCGGTGCTAGTTCCTTCCCCTGGCTGAACCATGTTTGTTTCATAAAGCATTTGTCTCATAGCTCCACATATATCTTCGATTTCCTCGGCTTTGAACAACTCATCGTCCCTTTCTTTGCCATACTTGGTCTTGACAAAAGTATCATAGAGATGTGGCAATGGTTGTGGCAGAACCCATCCTTCTTTCTTTCTTTCCTCGGCCCATTTCTCGTCATTTAGGGTAGGGTGGAAGCCTATTCCGAAGAACTTTTCTGCTGTGGGTAGAGTTACCGGCTTAGATATTCCTTGTAAAGCTTTTCCCAACCCTTTTCCTGGCTTGAAACCGTGTCTAATCATTTCTCTGGCCACCATGATTGAAGCATTAGACAGGAAAGGCTGAGGACAAGGATTTCCTTCCTCGTGCTGATCTGCTACCACAATCTCAAAGGCTTGGTAAACAATATGCTCACTTCCTTCCCTTGCCTCCAAACATGGGATAGATGGATCACGATAGATAGATTGCTCGTCTTCTCCGTGGACCACGATTTCCTGACCTTCATACTCGAATTTTACCATTTGGTGGAGAGTGGAGGGCACAGCTCCTGCAGCATGGATCCAAGGCCTCCCCAGAAGGAAGTTGTAAGATGTATCCATGTCCAACACCTGGAAGGTCACCTCGAAGTCTACCGGTCCTATGGTCAATATCATGTCGATTTCACCGATGGTATCCCTCTTAATACCATCAAAAGCCCTTACACAAACATTATTCGGGCGAATCTTTTCTGTCCCGATCTCCATCCTCTGCAATGTGGAGAGTGGGCAGATGTCAACCCCCGATCCTCCATCCACCATGACTCGTTTGACATAGTAACCCTCACACTTGACGGTCAGATGCAAGGCTTTGTTGTGGGCTGCGCCTTCAGGAGGCAAGTCATTCTTACTAAAAGAGAGTTGGTTGATGGCAAAAAACCTTTCTGCCATCCTTTCGAGCTGCTCGACTGAAGTTTCAATTGGCACGTATGCCTCATTCAAAGTTTTCATCAAGATCTTCTGATGTTCGGAGGATTTTGTCACCAATGAGAGCAGGGACACCTGTTCAGGGTACTTTCTTAATTGATCCACTGTCTCATAATCAGGCATCTTCATTTTCTGGAAGAAGGCTTCTGCTTCTTCAGCACTCACTGGCCTCTTGGACGGAAAACGCTTTCGAGCGGCATTGTTCACTTCCTGCACATTCGAATATTTCTCAACAGAGTTCTTCCCTGGAAGTTCCCCCGAAATTTCTTTGCCCTTGTATGTGACCACTGTTTGCTGATAGTTCCATGGCACTGCAGAGGGGTCTGTCATTGGCTTCTGTGGTACGCGTCCAATAACCACTGGCTCACTCAGCCGAGGCGGTTTAATTGTCCCCCGTACCACATAGGCTCCTTTTGGTACATATATTGGTGTTTCCCCTTTTACCTCAGCTCTCCTCGGAATAGTGACAACCAATGGTTTTTCTTGGCGTCCTCGCGGAACATAGAGAATTCCATTCTTAAGAGAGTCCATTTCTACTTTTGTCTCAGGTTTCTTTTCAAGTTCAGTTTTGACAGTTTTATTCTCCTTCTCCCCTTTTCCTTGCTTCGGGAGTAACTTGGGCTTCTTTTCTGCATCGGCAATAGCAACTATGGCTTTCAAAGCCGGATCAAACTCCCTGTCTTCACAAATCATACCGATTACCGGCCCGTTGTTGTGAGCGGGCAACGGGTTATTAGTCACATTCGGGGCTTCTTCATCCCTCAACACTATTTTCCCTTGTTCAATCAAATCTTCCACAGCTTTCTTCAATGTCCAGCAGTTATCAGTACTATGCCCTTCAGCTCCTGAATGGTAGGCACAATGGACCCCTCGTTGATAAGCTGGAGATTCCGGGTTCTGCCTGTTTTGGGGAATAGGCTGCAGCAGATTCATCTGGACGAGTTTCGGGAACAAACTGGAGTAAGGTTCACCAATCGGCATAAAATTTGGTCGTCTGGGTGGTTCCCGAGGGCGGAAGTTATTTTGCGGTGGTCGGGGATTATATTGGTTCTGGTGAGGAAGTTGATTTCTTTGGAATGGAGGTGGATTTCGGTTAGCTTGTGGTTGCGGTCGGCCGAAGGGTTGAGCATTCATGACCGCATAAGGTGTAGGAGCATAAGCCATATCAGTATGAGGATAGTAGTGTTGAGGGGTTCTTTCAGAGAACACCGGTCTAGGAGCCCGGTATCTTCTTCCTCCCGATGCTGCCATCACTGTTTCTTCTTTCTTTTTGCCTTTGGCCATTCCTCCAGACCCGCCTTGGATGGCTTGGGAGGTTGCTCTTATGGCTGACTGGCTCAAAATTCTACCCGTTTTTAGCCCATTCTCTACCATCTCTCCGATTTTTATTGCCTCTGCGAAAGGTTTGCCCATGGCGGACATCATATTCTGAAAATAGTCTGCTTCCTGGGCTTGGAGAAAAACAGTGACCATCTCTACCTCATCCATCGGAGGCTTCACTCTTGACGCCTGTTCACGCCACTTAATTGCATATTCACGGAAACTTTTTGAAGGCTTTTTCTTAAGATTTGCCAAAGAGTTCCTATCTGGCGCGATGTCTATGTTGTACTGAAATTGTCAAACAAAGTCTCGGGCCAGATCATCCCAAATATGCCAACGCGAGACATCTTGGTCCATATACCATTCTGAAGCGATACCAATCAAGCTTTCCCCAAAATATGCCATCAACAACTCTTCTTTGCCACCGGCTCCCCGTAACTGATTGCAATACTTCTTCAGGTGAGCAATGGGGTCACCGTGTCTGTCATACTTCTCAAATTTTGGTGTTTTGAACACTGACGGCAAGTGTACATGAGGGAACATACATAGGTCTGTATAGGAGACACTCTTTTGCCCGCTCAATCCTTGCATGTTTTTCAAACTCTGCTCGAGGCTTCTCATTCTCTTCGCCATCTCATCCTGCTCTGGGTCTTTGGGGGTTTTGTCCTTCCCTAGTGTAAGCTCGTATGGTGGCGGCTGAGAGTAGTTATATGTGGGATATTGAGGGGGATCCACCGGGAAGACAGGGTTTTGGAAGGTGAACGCTGAGGGATCAAAGGCAGGCCTTGGCAGTGAAGGTTGTGTTGTAGCAGGGCACAGTGGAGCGGTGAAGATGTTAGGAGCTGCTCCTGCTGGGAACACTTGGGGGCGGACCTCAGAAGGTGTTCCAACGAAGTGAGCGGTCATGGTAGGCTGTCCCAAAGGGGTATGAGGATGGCTGATAGGGACAGTAGTAGCACCTCCAGCTCTAGGGAATAACTCTGGGAATCCGGGAATGGTGCTTGGAGGTTCCTTTCCATTGTTCCAAGCATCCCACATTTCCATCAATCGCAGGCGCAAGATCCGATTTTCTTCAGCTGTAAAAGATTCAGAGGCCGGGACGCCCGAGATGGGGCTGTCTTCAGAGATGGGGACTGCGGGCAAAGTCATTTCTGTAGACATTTCCACACTTCCTTTCGATCTGGTAAAGTATTGATGCGATGCCAGCTTACCACAACCAACCACCGTTTCTAAAGGCTAAGCTGGAGTTGACAGCAACACACGGTTAGTTTGAGACAAGTAACAGATAGGTAATCGCACATTGGGGTGTGATGCACCTATACAGTTAAACGGATGTCTACATGTTTGCACTGGTTGCATGCGTCATCCCGGCTTTTCTTGTTCTATTTTCTCTTCTCTTGACTTCTACTCTTTGTTTTCCTTGCTTTTATTTCTCTTTCTATTTTTTTCTCTTATTTTCTTTTCCCCTCTCTTTTTCTTCATTTTCTGCTTTTCTTTTTTCTTTTGCCATGGTTTTTCTCTCGATTCCTTATTGCGTTCCTTTCTCTCTTGTTTTTTTCTTTTCCTTCCTCTCTTTTTAGGGGTACGGTCGAATCCTATGGAGATTGCCTACGTATCATGACCCCGCATGAATCAGACCAAGCGTAGTTCTTGCAAACAAATGCAAACATAAGTACAAGAAATAAAGAAACAATTTTTGGGAATTTTCAAATTTCATTAACAACAACTGCAGTTACAAAGCTACTAGACTATTTGTTTTTCTTTTCTCGGAAATAGAAAGTACAAAAAACCAGACTACAGACTCGATTTTTAAGAATACATCAAAGCTTCAAATCCTGGGGCCCGCGGAGCATCACTCGGCATTGTCGCGGGCCTGCGTGCAAGACCCTTTTGCAACTGATCTAGATCGTTCATGACCTGGCGAACAAATATCATTACGGAGGCAAAGAACGTGGTACGTCCCATCCGCTCACCGGCCTGACACTTCATGACAATGTAGTTGGCAATGTTTCTGACTCTCTCCCTGATTTGACCTTTCTCTTGGAGTAGCCGGCTTATCTGTTGAGTACGAGCCTCTAGCACCTGAGAATCCTGGAAGTGAAGATCCTGTAATAATTTTATTTCCTTTTCCATATCGGCGATTAACCCATAGCATTGTTCCCTTTCGGCCTGTAACTCTTTCTCCCGACGAGCTGCCTTTTCTTCAAGAGTATTCATTTTTCTCTTCATGTTAGCAATGGTTCCTTCATAGTTCTTCTTCATTTGTTGTACAAACTGGGCCCTTTCCTCGGTCTTCTTTGCCCATTGTGCCCGAAGCCTTGCCATATTCCCTTCGGATTTTTCCAATTCTTCCTGACAGTCCAGGACTTGTTTCTTCAACCCTCTTATCAATCTCTCGTCGGATAGACTTCTTTCTCGATTCCTGGCATCTAATTTCATTTGTTGAATTTGGGCCTTGAGAGCTTCATTCTCCTGGGCCAGTTGCTTTTTATCACCTTCATCAGCTGCGGCTTGCAAGCTGTTTTCAAACCGAAGCTCCTGAACCTGTTTTTCCAATGCTCCTATTCGGGCCCTATACTCTTTTTCCTTAGCTAACCAATCCCACTGCACCTGAGCCTCGCTAGTTAATTGTTGCACATGTGGCCTTTTGGCGGGTCTCTCGGGGATTTGAAATCTTTTACCAAACCAAACCAAGTATTTGGGATCTACCTCACCTCTGGCTCGGTCCTGTACTATAATTTTAGGCTCAAGGTACCTACATTCATTCCATATCTTTCGGATTCGGCCTTCAGGGAATGCAGCTTTTGGTCCTAACTCAATGACTTGCCCACTCAGGTCTTCATCGTTGTGCACCGTCTGAAATCTTCCGAATTGTCGCAAAACTCGGTAAGGAGCATAGGGCTGAATGCTTCGAATACCCATCAAAAGAATATAAGAGACCTCTGCTGATGTGTATACAGCTTCAGTAGCAGGAAGCTATCCATAAGCCCATTCAACTTTATCTGCAGTGAGGGATCTTAAACACGACGACCAGGCCTTAGTACCCTCAGGGAACTCAATACCTGTAACCCGGGTCTCGAATTCTGCAATACAACTCAACTCGGTGAAACCGTAATTCATGTAACCTGTGCGGTGACAGAGGTGTTCCTGTATCCACAATTGCAAGAGCAAATTGCAACCTTGAAAGAATTTCTCCCCTTCTCGACATTTGGTCAGAGCTCGGTACATTTCTGCTACAATCAGGGGAACCACTGTGCTAGTAGGTTTCTTCATGGCAACATCTAGCATCCCCACTAGGCCAAGGTCTATGTGACCATCTTTCCTAGGACAAATTACCACTCCCAAAAAGGCCATCATGAAGGCTAATCCCCGTCGGGCTTCCCATTTGTCTTTATTTCCAGCATGTGTTAATCCTGTATTGGGTTCCTCAAAACCTTTGGGGTTACCATACCGGTGATATAAGAAATGCAGTGTACAACACCCTTCCGCCAAATGCGGGTCTTGAATATCCCGACTGATGTTCAACAAATCCAAGAACCTATGAAGAGTTACCGGTCGTGGGGCCAATGGGTATCTACCGCGGAGGTTCCCGTTGAGACCGGCGTATCCGGCAATTTCTTCCAATGTAGGTGTGAGTTCAAAATCTGAAAACCGGAATACATTACGGGTCGGGTCCCAAAATGGTATCAGTGCCTCAATGACGTCCTTCCTTGGTTTGATTTTCAATAAATCTACGAGACCGCCCAAGCTTTTAACCACAGTATCTCTGCTTCCTTTTCCCAAGTCATGCCACCACATATGGAGTTTCAAAGGGATCTCGCTCAGGACTGAGAAGGTTTCGATGTTACTTGAATTCATCCTACACATTTATTTAGGGGAATTTAATGATTTATTTTGAAAAATGGCTATTTGTGCGAAAATTCTTTATTTAGAAAACAAGGACTTGGATTTGCAAATACGGCCTTTCAGCACTTCTGGGAGGAAGATTTTAAGGTTGTGCCCGCAAACCATTTAAAAATGACTCAAGGTGGCTATTCTTACAAAAGCGGCCTTCCGGCGTCCTTTTGGGGACATTCGGCTTATTTTAGACAGGAATGGCATCACCCGATTTATTTATGACACAAAATTAAAATTTGGCATTTTTGGCTATTTTTGAAAAAGGAGGTTGGACCCGATGAGGGTTGCCTACGTATCTCATATCCGGTGAGAATCAAACCGGCGTAGTTCGGGCAAATTTGCCAAAATCAAAACTATTTTCTTTTTATTTTTTCAAATATTTTTCTTTTCTATTTTTCAAAAATCCGGCAGCATTTCGGTACTATTTGAGCATTTGGTTTTTCAAAGCAAATGGTCACCTCACTTAGCCCTAACACTGCTTATTTTCTCAATTTTCACTCATTTAGACAAGCCGGTCAACATGCAAAGCCGAGCAAATAAATGCGCAAGTAGCACGTAAGATGCATCAGGATGGTCAATTCATTTCAGGTCACCTGTCCTAGACGGACCCAACCCCTGTGTTGAGTCCCCTAAGTCAAATTCACATGATGCAAACAAGCGTCCTACTAGGGATCCGGCGTGAGTTTTTGTTCTTCTAGGTTTGAATCCTAGGTTTATTGGTCTAGACCTGGCTTACCCGAGCGGACAACTCGAGCCGAGGGGGAGGCAGCGTACCGGGGATACAGAAGTTCCGCCGGCTTTGCAACTTATCCAAACCTCGTTCTAAATGGGAAAAGACTCTAAACAGAAGAGAAGCTACACGAAGTGCACCCTTCTCCATGAGGAAGGGATTCACGACAGTTTATATATACAATTTCAACAAATATCAAAGCGGTAAAACATTTAGCACATATAGCATGGAACATGTAAAAATCAGATAAAGCCAAATATAACAATTGTACTAAGCTCAAATTCTTGAACCCTGAATCGAAATTCTGGGTTCGTATCCCCAGCAGAGTCGCCAGAGCTGTCACACCTCCTTTTTACACACCTACCCCGAAGGATAATGTATAAGGGAGTTTTTCCATTTAAAGTGACATTATTCGAAATGGGATCATTTATTTAATTTTAGAGTCGCCACTTGGGAGAGGATTGGCTTTTGGTGTCCCAAGTCACCGATTTAATTTAAATCCCAAATCGAGGAAAATTCGACTTCCCAATTGGAGTCTGCGAACCAGAAATTCTGAATAAGGAATTCTGTTGACCCGAGGGAAGGTGTTAGGCACCCCCGGATCCCGTGGTTCTAGCACGGTCGCTTAAGTTATTATAATTGGCTAACAATCTGATTTTTATACATATTCCTATAGTGCAATTTTTTAAGATTATTTACCACTTTTAGTTATTTTTACGAAAGTGAACGCCGTTTAAGAGCGTGTTTTTAGATCACGTCACATGACATGCACCCGGATCCTCGACACCTCTTATTCAACGTTTTGGGATTTGGATTTGAGTTGCATGAAATGCACACCCGTATTTAAGAAGATAAAATTACTAAAAGCGCGCCTAAAGTGGCTAGCGTATTATTAACTTTGCGGGAAGCCATGAGAATTCGCTAAATAGCATATCCCGAATTTCTAAAATATTTTAACAAAGCATTTAATGAGGGCCCCGCAATTTATGCACTTTTGTTTGGCGAGGCTCATCTCACTTTTATTACTTAAAGGTCGACTTAAAGCAAACTAAGATTTTCTATTTAATTTGTCTCTAAAAGGGCTTAATTAATTTACATTTATAAATTCGGCCTCGAGTTCAAGTCCGAATTCAAACAAAAGGGAAGACCCTCTTAATTTGAACCCGCTACCTAACCCAAAACCTAAATTCACATTGCAAATTAATCCCCTATATTCCTAATGTAGCTTTAAAAGGTTTTGACTTATAACAATTTTATGGGCCTTAAAGGTTTGGCCCAGCTCTGATGTATGAGGCTGGCCAGGCGTGGACCTGGTGCCATACAAATTTGGCCCGTTGTTGCACAAACGGCATGAGCCTTATAGAAACAAGCTGAAGGGATTTTGGGCCAGTAGCCCAATTAAATTCAGATAGATTGATGAGACTACTTGGGCTTCCAAGGAGCCCAAACTTACCGTGAGTCCAGGCTCAAAGCCTACTCCACAAAGCTATGTGGTTGCAAACTATATGGACTCTTGGTTACTTATTCTTTCACAGGTTAACCCAAATTTATCAATCTAAAAAACATAATTGCAAGGATTGGATCAATTCTAATTATCCAAATAACAGAATATCTATTTATCCATTCCTGATCTGACCTATTACACAAATGAATCGACTGAATTAGGTTAAGGACTAATGACGGGAATGAAAACGGATATATACACACTATTTACTGCTTTATAAACGAAAATCTGAAACCAATTCCTTATGCTACTTGCACTATTGAAAGCTAAACAATTACCAGATACAACTATACTAAGTCATTGAATACTCAACAATCCTACATGATTCAACAACCACATAATAATCCAAATTCATGTCAACAGTCCTATTTAAACAGTCTATTCAATTACAAATAGCTTTAGTCTAAACAAATTGTACTAGTATTAAGACTAATAGCAGCTGTGAAGATAGATTTCAATAGAACATTTGTATTCTTTCATCAAAAGACTTCAAAGTCATGCATACATAACAATGGTTGTTTCCAGAACTTCTATGGGGAAGAAATGTACCTGAATATCAAATCACAACAAGAAGAAATAGGGGTCAGCAGCAGCAATAGCAGAAGTCAGCACCAGCAAAACCAAGTTCAAACAGAGAAATGATCTGCAGCAACCCAAAACCAATTTCAATCGAGCAATAACCTCAACAGACTTCAAGACAAACTTTAAAACCCAAATTCAGTCCATTTTTATCCCAGATGAATTAGAAATTGCTTCAGAAATTCAAAACCTTGAGAACTACAGAAAGAAATCTAAGGGAACAGTAATTTTTATGAAATTTCAGCCGTCTTTTGGTTTTTTCTCTCTTCCTCCCCCTTGCATCTCAAGTAACAATGCCTTTATAGGTAAGTTACTAGGGCAGCCTTAAGGGTTCAGTTATTTCATTTTTAGTCCTTCTCCAATTTTCCTTTTTGCTACTTAATCCCTCATTTTCTAACTTGCTAGCCAAGTCCAATCTGAAATTTACTAGCAGACCCCTACTAGAAACTTCTGAAAACTGTTACCAAAAAGATTCCCTAGGTGTGTTTCCCCAATTACCCTCTTAAGACCCCTATATTTACACTGAAGACCGACCTGGGTCAAGTGGGTACGGGCTATTGGATCCTAAATGGGCTCAATGTCTCAAAAGACACGGCCTCAAATTCAGGCCAAGCAGGATTCCCTGAGAATGAGGTCTGTATTGACCTCAAATCCCAAATGGCAAAGTAAAACTAAAACAAATTCAGAAAACTAAAATGAACCAAACAAATTGACTAATTAAACGATCACCAACAAATCAAGAACTAAACGAGCTATCAAAATAAGCCTAATCAAATTAAACTAAGTTACCAAAATAAGAGGTGAAATCAAGGATTTAAACATGCCATTAACAAAACTAAATAAACCTAGAAAATCAGATAACAAACTTTAAAGGGAAAATGAGCACTAAGAAAAGAGGTCCTGGGTTCAGAACCTTGACCTAATCTCGATTGAAATGATCTTGACCAAAGAAGGCAGAAGAACGAAAGTGAAACACAAATGAAACGAAAGAAAGAAAAAAAAATGAAAGGGACTCACCAGCTAGGCTCGAAATCGAAACTGGTACTTTGATTCGACCCAAAACCATGTCAAACGTTTGTTCTTGGTGAAAAAAAAACGGGTATCATTCTTTTGTGTCAAAACAAGCTTGAACAAACGAGGAAATGCAGAAGAATGACCTTGTATGCATAGGTCCAATTTTTGGACTCCTAAGGCTCGAGTCTCAGATTTAATATTTGAAGAGTTCTGGACATATTCGAGGGTTATTAGCTATAGATTTGGGAAGAGGGGGTTTGGGTAGCGTTTGGGTGTTAATTTGGGTGGTGTTTGGGTGGTGGCCGCACCGTGGGCGGCGGAGGTGGCGGCTAGGGTTTTGGAGATTCGAAGGGTTCCAGTGGGAGTCGAGGGAAAATAATGGAAGATTCATGATGAGGGGGAGATGAGGGTGTTGTGGTGTAAATTTGGTTAGGATTGGACGCCGGGCACCGCCGTAGGCGATTTCCGGCGGTGGCAGACGGCGGCTCAGGGCGGAGGGAGACGGTCTCTAGGGTTTTACGGAGAAGAGAGATGAGGGGGGTGTCGTTTGGACATTTAAATATTAAAAGACCCAAGCTTCAGGACCGTCCGATCAAGAAACCTCGACGGTCCTGATCTAACACCAATGAAACGGCGTCATTTTATTACAATAAAGCTGGACCGGATACTTTGGGTTGGGTTTGGACGGGTTTCAGATGTGTAAAGGTTTGGGCTTAGGGTGAATTTGGCCCAAATTCGGGTCTTTTATTAAGGAAACCCTTTTTCTTTTCATTTTCTTTTCTTTTCTTTTCAAATTAAAATAAAAATCTAAATTAACTCTAAAAACTAAATTAACCTACCCAACTATATTAAGCTCTAATTAATAACCAACACAAATTAATTAAATACCAATCTAAATGAAAACTGAACAAAATTCAAAGCTAAAATTAAACAAAGCAAATAAATCAATTTTTTGTGATTTTGTATTTTTTGTAAAACCCTAATTACTAATTAATCTAAAATATATAAAATTAAATCCTAAATGCGTATTTTTGTATTTTTTTATGAATTTATGTTAAATTAAAAATGCACACAGTAAAATGAAAATAAACACGAAAATTATGCAATTAATTCCTACAAATTAAACAATTAAAAGAAAAATCCTAAATCTAAGAAATCTGTAGGAGTCATTCGTGCGAGGCAAAAATCACATGCTCACACTTCCAAACGGATATATAGTAAAAGTAACACAAATTGGAAGTCTGACATTGTCTCCTAAGATCATTTTGTAAAAAGTCATGTATATACCTTCCTTCAAATATAACCTCATATCAATTCATTCATTAACCAGCTCAACTCCTCATAGTATACTTGCCTTTACTGACAACATTTGTCTTCTGCAGGCCCCTTCAATGAAGAGGCCTCTAAAAATTGGTAAAATCAGTGATGGACTCTATCACTCTGCCTAAGGTGTCTCAGGAACAACCATTCAAAATCAATTGTAAATAGTTCAATTGCTAGTTCTGTTTTGTTTCACTTGTTGCACACACAACTCACACTCTTTCATCATTCCACTGTAAATAGCTTATTGTCTAGGGATAATTGCACATCTCATTCAGTTGTAAATACATGTTTCCCAAATAATAAGGTGCAACTCCCCATTGTGAATAGTATCAATTCTCCCATTTCTTCAAGTAATGATATAAATGTGTTGTGGCATAACAGACTGGGTCATGTGCCCTTTGTCAAGATGAAGGAAATATCCAGTATTCCAGAATCTTTCTCACCAAAACAACCATTTACCTGCTCTGTCTGCCCAATGGCAAGACTGGGGAGATTACCATTTCCAGAAAAATCCACTAATTCTACCAAGATCTTTCAACTTCTTCATGTTGATCTATGGGGTCCTTACCACATGCCAACTTATGACAACTTTAGATATTTCATCACCATTGTGGATGATTATAGTAGGTCCACCTGGACTCACCTATTAACCAGCAAAAGCAATGTTCTGCATGTCATCAAAAACTATGTGTCAATGATTGAAAACCAATTCAATACCACTATCCAATCTATAAGGCCAGACAATGTTCTATAGTTTAACAATATAGAAGCAAATCAGTTCTTCCTTTCTAAAGGGATTATCCACCAAAAGACATGCCCTTATACACCACAACAAAATGACAAGTGCAAAGAAAGCATAGATACTTATTGGAAACAACCAGAGCCCTCTTATTTAAGTCAATATTACCTCTAAGATATTGGGGTGAATGCCCTATGTGCAACCTATATAATAAATAGACTGCCCTTTTCTCACTTCAAGGGCAAGTCACCATATGAAGTACTACATAACAAAAAACCTACCTACTCTCACATAAAGAGTTTTGGGTGCTTGTGCTATCCTACAGTACCCAAGATCTATAGGGATAAATTTGAACCTAGAAACACACCACATGTTTTTGTTGGATTTCCCTTTGGGGTAAAGGGGTACAAAGTGCTCAGTTTGGCTACTAAGAAAACACATGTATCTAGAGATGTAATTTTCAATGAAAATATCTTTCCTTTAAGTATGTCTAAGGATACTGCCTCATTTCCCTATGTCCTTAAATCCATTCCTTTTATTGATCATGTGTCTAGTGACAATGAGCAAAGTCAAACTAGAGAGTCAAATGATCAAGGGATTTCAAATGTCACACATCCAGATTTGTCATCTGATCCTTCATCCCTTTCCCCCAATAATATAGATTCACTTGATTCACATACTCTAGAAGACCCACAAAATGACTCACTAGTAAGATCTGTAAGGAATACCTCACCTGAACATGTCTTGGAACCAAGGCAATCTCATAGAACACACAAAGTTCTCACGTCCTTGAAGGATTATGTTCACATATTACCCCAGCTGAAACCAAACACCAATGCATCTCTTTCTGTCAATGCCTTATCCTCTCCCCACATTCACATATCTGCTGAGAATCTAAATCAGGATAGTCAGTGCTCTGTGAGAAGCACTAGCAGTGACAAAGAGCCTAACTCATATGAGAAAGCAGACAGCTATACCTCCTGCCTGGCAAGCAGCAATGACACAAGAGTTTGAGGCATTGCATGCCAACAACACCAGGGAGCTAGTACTATTACTAGTTAGGAAACAAGCCATCGGGTGTAAGTGGGTGTATAAAGCGAAGCATAAGGCATATGGCAATATAGACAAGTCGAAGGCCAGGTTAGTGGCAAACGGGTATACCCAGCAAGCTGAAATTGATTACACAGAAACATTCAGTCCTGTGGTGAAAATTACAACAGTACGAGCTCTCATAACTACAACAGTCAAGAAAGGGTGGGATATATTCTAGTTAGATGTGAATAATGCCTTTCTTCATGGGGACCTCCATGAAGAGGTGTATATGGAACTGCCACAAGGTTTGGTAGTAGACAGTGGACATCAGGTATGCAAACTCAAGAAGTCCTTGTATGGCCTCAAACAAGCTAGCAGACAGTGGTATGTAAAATTGGGTGAAGCATTGTGTTGTAAGGGATATACCCACTGTACGTAAGATTATTCACTTTTCTACAAGAAGACAACTGAATCAACAATATATGTGATAGTGTATGCAGATGATGTGATACTGACAGAAACAAACAAAGAGGAGATAGAGGAACTGAAGGCATTCCTACATGAAAGTTTCAAAATTAAAGACTTGGGTAAACTCCATTATTTTCTGGGCCTTGAAATATTCTATAAAGCTGATGGAGTTGTAATTTCACAAAGAAAGTTTGTGCTTGATCTCCTGAAAGAGTACAACTGCATGGATTATAGTAGCCTTGCCTCACAACTTGATCCAGCAGTGAACTTGAAAGCTAAAGAGGGGACTGCATTAACTGATCCCACCTATTACAGAAAATTGATTAGAAAATTAAATTTTCTCACCAGCACAAGGATAGACATAGCCTATAGTGTATAACATGTTAGCCAATTCATGCAAGATCCAAGAGAACCCCACCTGAAAGAAGCGTTTCACCTGCTAAGATACTTGAAGGGTGACCCCTCCATGGGAATATTCATGTCACATGATCCAAACAGTAATATTAGAGCCTATTGTGATTTTGATTGGGCTGCTTGCCCATACTTAAGGAAGTCAGTAAGTGGTTACTTAATTCTATTAGGGAACAATCCTATATGCTGGAAATCTAAGAAGCAAGAGACCATTTAACTGTCTTCAGCAGAGGCAGAGTACAGGGCACTCAGAAAAGTAGTAGGAGAATTGGTGTGGCTGTGCAGATTACTTGAAGAGGTCATTGTGCCATTTGGTAAACCAGTAGAGGTCTTTTGTGATAGCTAATCAGCTCTACATATAGCAAAAAATCATGTGTTTCATGAGCGGACAAAATACATAGAAGTGGATTATCACTTTGTCAGAAGCAAGCTACAAGAGGGACTAATCTCACTTCATCATGTATCAATAGACAATCAGTTGGCTGATGTCCTTACTAAGGTTCTAACAGGAGTGAAGCACTCAGCGATCTTGAGCAAGTTGGCAGTGTATACAACACATCCAACTTGAGGGGGGGGGGGGGTGTTAAGATTTGTATAATTATATTATTATATGATAGTTAGTTGTAAAGTTAGTGAAGTTAGTTAATTGTAATTGAGTATGATAGTTAGTTGTATAGTTAGTGAAGTTAGTTAATTGTAATTGAGTAGAGTTAGTTAGTGGCCAGCTCAGCATTAGCTGTGTCCACACATGTATATACTCAGTACGGTAATGAGAAAGAAAGTGAGCTTTCCACTTTTCAATTCTTGTTTCATCTCTCACAAACTCTCTCGCGTATAGAATTCTCTAGAAGGACTCCATTGGAGCTCCAGATCGAGCTTCAAGCTCGTCTTCAAGGTCAGATTTAACAGAATAAATATTCAATGAAGAGTGATTATATTTTAAGACATAAATAAGGGTAGAATATTTCAATCCTTTTCCTAATTAATATTTCTTAAGGGACGTGTAAAAGAGAAACACAACACATAATATGAGACTGAGGGAGTAATATTTAGGCCTGTTTGGCCATAAATATTTTTTAATTTTTTTTCCGAATCAATGTTTGGCCATGAAAATTTTAAATTTCACTTGAAGTTGAATTTCAGAATTTTTTGGAAATTAAAAAAACTGATTTTTAAATTTTCACTTCAAATCACTCATAAATTCAAAAACAGCTCCAAATTGCATTCATGTCCAAATACAACTCTAATTTTAAAATATCATTTTCACTTGAATTTTTTCCCCACTTTTTTCCAGAATTTCACAATTCTTATGTCCAAACGCCACTTAATCCCCAATGTCCTAATTTGGGCATCATAGCAGTGGAATATTTTAAATATGAGTAGGTTCTTCTTATATTGTTTGTGGAGTTTTATTCCTGAACAACTTCTTTATTTCCATAATGACAAGAAGAAAACCACAAAAATCACCTTAGCCAAAAAGAAGGTTCGTTAAATGTTTTCAGTCAGCCGTCCCTTTCAAAGCAGAGGTCCATTTTGCTTAGCTGTCTCTCTAACCATCACCGTCTACATTTTTTTTTTTTGGTATGAAATAATATTCGGATCAACTTATATGCACTTTTAAGTATTTTATCCGGTATAATTTATCTTTTTTACTAGTATAAATAACGGATAATTTTGCCCGTTAAAACTTAGATCGATTGAAAGAAGTCATGAACACCACCCTCTACATATACCTATAGGATTTAGCTTATACTTCTTCCGTTTCAAATTATTTGTCGTGTTTTTTTTACATGCCTTTTAAAAAATATTAACTAAGAGAGATTTTAGACTATTTAACCCTTATTTATGTCTTAAGAATAATCTATCTTCATTAAATATGTACTCTATTTATGTGTTATCTCCTTTTTCAAGAGCAATTACTATATGGTTAAATGAAAAAAATATAATTTATTTTATCTTAAAATTCTAAAATGATAATTAGTTTGAGATACTTATTTTTAAAAATCTCGATAAATAATTTGAGACAGAGGGAGTATATAAACATGGCCAATTTTTTTACAATTTCAACGTATTTAACTTGTTCTAATGGTTATTCCATATGTTTTACTTTTAAAGTCATTAATAATCCCTCACTTTTTATTATGGTTGTCTGTATTTATATTTAAGCTAATTCGAAGTGAAAATTATTTTGTACCGTCAATATATTAAGAGATAACCTCATACCTGCATTATATATAATCCAAAGGTTATCTAGTTGTATGCATATACAAAATAGACGGTTGTGTATAGATCAAGGAGAAGACAAGGCATGCGCACATTAGTTATTGGTATTATATTTTTGGATCATAAAAGAAAATGTTACTAAAGTAGGCACTGTGCACCACACACACACACAGTCACACACTACCCCTCCCCCCTCCCCCCCCCTCCTGCTTCTTGTCGGATAATATACTTTGGCTAACAAAACGAAACGAATCTCTTGCCTTTTTAGCAACCCCAAAACCTTTTTTCTTTTTAGATTATTATAAACTCTTTAACTCATTAATGAACACAATTTCTTAAGTAATAAAAAAATAAAGAATCACCAACAAGGATTATGACAGGGTAAATAAGTTCTTCCACTCTTAATTAAAGATTTCAGATTCGAGTTTACAAATAGAAAAAATTATAGTAAGAGGCGTTTTTTTTTTAATGGGTCTTATACTATATAGTTTTGAATTAGTCGGACTCCAATATAAATATTTGAAACCTAATGAAAAGAAAAAGAAACTGGAAAAGAAAATGGAAAAATAACAATTACTAATGTGTAAAACTTGTGAATTCTTCGTATTTCAGTGCCAGCTGTGTTTCTAATTCTATGGCTGTAAAGTACTCCGGGTCTTTTTAGCAATCGTATACTTTCACAGTATTTATCACTATTACCCCTGTACTTTATACTTCTGTAGTTTCTACTACCTACATTTTTGTGTTTTTTTATGAAAAGGTGCAACCAAGTTTTGCTTTGCACTAGTTAACTCGACCTTCATCTCTCTGCAATCATTGTGTTTTATGACATTTTAAAAACCATAATGCTTAGGGAAAAAGTTCAATAGACACAATAGATGCATAATGCGTAGTTCAAAAGCTAATAATGATAAATTGCTTTGCTTAAATTCATTAGTGTATTGTGGGACATCTTAATTTCGTGAACCTTAACTGCACTAATCATAATTAGCCCTATATATATGAAAAAAGGAGGTTAAAAAACGTGACTTACTTTTTACATTGATTTTACATTTCATCTTTTGGACTTTCACAATAAGCATGACTACTTTTTCAATAACAATTCTTGAATACAGTTTGAGTAATGTATGCTAATTTGTTTGTACCTCAATTATTCTATCAATTACCTATTAATTTATATCAATATATATGTGGAATAGTTTTATCCACGAAGTCTTACAGAAATGAAAATAAATCATCTAATATATTTGTTTGAACTTACTTTAACTCTAGTCTTTCATGGTTTTCAGCATATCATTGGCCACAAGGGCAAAATCCTTATTTAAAAAAAAAAGAGTGTGAATGAATATAAACTATCCTCTCTGTCTCAATTTATATGACACACTGTTCTTTTTAGTCTATAAAAAAAGAATGATGTATTTATCATTTTATCTTTACTGACATAATTTATAGCCATACAAATATATATAACTTGTTTTAGATCATAAGTTACAAAAATATCTTTTCTTTCTTTCGTAAGTTTTGTGTTCGTTCATATAATCTATACCAATAGGACTAAATATGATAATATGGGAAAATAGGAGGACATTATGATAAAGATTAAAGAATCTCATATTATATTCCCTCAGTCAGCAACCACTGAAGGGAAAGTGAATCAGAAGAGTTGCAGAAAACAAGTAAAACTTGCATTTAATTTTCACAACCTCCAAGTCCAACCTACCACTCCCCCCATATCACCACCAGTCCACCATCCTCTTGCCCATTTCCCCAAGCATTCTCCTTCTTCTTTCTCAGCACTCAACTCAAACCCTAGAAAATTCCACTATAATATAGTAATAAATACCCTCAAAATTATTTTTATATATTAGCTTTCTTGATATTTCTCTATATGGGTTCATCTAAAAAGAAACCTTGGTAAATCCAGCACAAAAAGGGTAAAAAAAAGTTGCAGCTTCTTTAGCTCAAATCAAGCCAAGATCAAGAATGGGTACTTTATCAATTTTCAGGTACCTTATAGTGTTCTTTTACTTGTGTTTTTACTTCAGAATCAGCCTATCTGAGGAACAAAACTTGTCATTTGATTTTGAGAATTTTGGTAAAGATTCAAACTTTGAGTCTCAGCTTGCACTTTATGGTGATGCTAAGGTTTTTAATGGTGGTATACAAATGAGTGGGTCAATGGGTTTTACTGCAGGAAGAATCTTGAACAAAAAACCCATTAAGCTAGTTGAGAGAAATCCAAGAAAAATGGTGTCTTTTTCAATGCATTTTGTGTTTTCCTTATCAAGAGAAAATGGGGATGGCTTTGCTTTTGTAATGGTACCAATTGGATATCCATTTAATATGTTTGATGGTGGCTCATTTGGGCTATTGGGTGTTAGAAAAATGAAGTTTCTTGCTGTGGAATTTGATACATTCTTGGATAAGAAATATGGTGATGTGAATGGAAATCATGTTGGTGTTGATTTAAGCAGCTTTGTATCTGTCAAAGTGAGCAATGTTAGCTCTGTTAAATTGGAGCTGAATAGTGGTGAAAAGTTACAATCTTGGATTGATTATGAAGCAAGTACAAAGAGATTAGAAGTCAGGTTAAGTAAATTAGGTGACATTAGGCCACTTAATCCATTGGTTTCTTGCCCTATTGACTTGTCAAGAATGTGGAAAGAGGAAGAATTGTTTGTGGGGTTAAGTTCTACAAGTGGAAATTCCACTCAAAAATGCAATATCTACTCATTGGGATTTAAGATAAGAACTGCACCAAACTGGATGCATTCTGAGCCATTGGATCCACAAGCATTTGAAGCTGAAAAAAAAGAGTTGAAAGTACATAGTAAAAGTGATTGTGCTTTGAGAATTCTTGGTGCTTTGCTATTTGGTACTGGATGTGGAGCATTAGGGGCATTCATTGTGGTAATTGTTTGGACTATTTTAGGGAGTAGGAGGCCAGTGGCACCAGAAGATCCAGCAGTGGAACAGAATGATAGTAAGGAATTTGATGAGTACAAAAAGTTCAATGTAGTTGTAGATAAAGCCATCGAAGATGGTAAGAGTAAGAATTTAGGTACTTGACTTATTTGGGAGTTTAATTTGGTTGGTTAAATTGTCTGTAATTAAGTTTTGTGCTCTTTTTCTTGTTTTGTTATGTAGCTGTAATTTAATGATCAACTATCCAAGTGTAATTCTGCTAACTATTGCTCAATGGTATGGTCATTAATATACAGCTTCAGATTGGTAGTCTGAAGTCTTGGTAGTTCATAAAATTTTCAAGGTTTTTATTGATTTTTGTGTTATCAAGTTTCTCTCTTTGAGACTGTTATGTGAAATGGCTCTATCAGAATATTTAATTTTTTCTATTTGTTCACCGTAGCAATTACCCCTTTTCATAGGCAATTATTTACACTATTTGGTCAGTTGAAAAATTGTTTCCGGTAATTTCCTATAAAGAATTTTAGTTGTAGACTAGCAACATTTTTCAGTAGCAAGCTACGGTCTAACGACCCCCTAAGCTAGGTTGGGGGCTTGGGGCAAAAATTCTAAAATCCAAAAACGTTGGGAGTCAATACGAAGAAGTTCCGGGAATTACGAAGAAGCTTCGAGCTCATATTGGTCATGGGTTGAAATTAGGGAAAGGGGTAAGAATAAGTTTCTACTCAGCCTCCTCCAGCTTGTATGAGTTTTGTTGTTTTTTCATCCGAACCAAACAAATGAATAAAGTTTTTTCATTCACTTTTCATTAGGGGTGTTCATAAAAACCCGAAAAATCGAACCAAATCGAAAACCAAACCAAATCGACCAAAAAAATCGATACTTTTTGGTTTGGTTTGGTTTTGGTTTTGAATTTTAAAAACCGATCAAATTTGGTTTGGTTTTGGTTTTAATCAGAAAAAAACCGAAAAAACCCAAACCAAACCGCCTATAGGAGTAGCTATTTTAAATTTATTATTACACCTATATATATATATATATGTATGTATATTTTTGTACAAAGTTTAAAAATTTTAATGGTAAATGTTAATAGATTGCACTTTTAGTATAGTTCTTTACCTTTACATTCTAGTTTGATTGGTAGTTTTCTTTTGTTAAGTGTAAGAATCCATTTCGTGTTAAAAATAATATATTTTTAATTGAGTCCTTAAATTATTCATTACTATTTGATTCAATTATCATCAATATATCTTGGTAAATAATAGATTTCTCAAAGGGCAATTGATTTGATAGTGTTACGTTGAAAATGTGATCGCCGGAATATGTGTTTGGTAGTGTATGTCTTATATTTAAAAAAAANATATATATATATATGTGTGTGTGTGTGTGTGTATATGTATGTATATTTGTATTTGACTAACATAATCAAATATAGAATAAAGTTACCATATATTATTGGCATTTATTAGCTTGCCACTTGGCTTAACCACAATGCTAATTATATTTGGTAACTTTATTCCTTTAATATATATATATATAGATATTTTGGGTGTATTTTTCCTTTTGATTCTTTGGTTACTTCATCTTGATCTATTTACAACATTAATATCTCTCCTGAAAGTTAAATACATAGTTATTCGTGTGAGAAAACATATAATGACAAATACAATCCAATATTTGGGATTGTTAGCCCCTGTGCTTTAATATTTATTGTTTAAGCACAAGCGTACTCATGAGATTTATTTGTACAAAAACTATTACAGTAATTGTTTTACCCCGGAATTGCAGTAGCTCGATCGTTTCCCCAGAGCATCTCCTTACGTCTTACTCTTTGCCTTAGTATTGCTAAAACCCTAATGTTCCAATAATTTCTCGTAACCCCACGTTTTCGTCATTAACCTAAAAGACTCTTTGGAGTCCAAATTAAATCTATAGGAATTTTTTTGAAAAATAAAAAGATGTCATAGGGTATAATTTTTTCTTAAAAAACATATATTGATCTATATCTATTATATTTATTATCTTGGATTATCTTAGGTTTGTTCGTCTAATCCGTGTAAAGTTTATTTGTGATTTGTTTATGAATGTTTAGGTTAGATTTAGAATAAGGATAAGTTATTAACATCTAACACTATCAGTAGGATTTGATGTTTTGTGAAAAATAAAATTTAGGGTACATGTTTTTTTATAAAATTATTCAAGACCTATGTAGAACTCTATCGTATATAGCACTTTGGATGTGTAATAATTCCTATAAGTTTAGATTTTTTCCTTTTTCTTTTTGTAATATAACTTTTTAAACCAAAAATAGAGTTTGAATAAATGGTGTAATCCACACTTAAATGATTTACCATTATATCCTTAACTTATACAAATATTTAAGGTCATAAAAGTCGATCAATGTTTCAGGGATATTTTAGTCGTTCAACATTTAGACTGAATTATTCGTGCTTTTATAATAACTAGTGTTAGGGTACGCGCAGTTGCGCATGTATCCCGTTCTCAATTAGTGATATATTAAAAACTATGTTTAGTGTATAAAATAAAATGTTTAAACATTAAATTAATACATATAATGTCTATTGTTCAAGTTGAGGGGAGAATTTGATGTTTAAAGCAAATTTGGAGGTGTAAAACAACTCTCACTACTTCTTGAAAAGTTATCTTTTCTCTTTTATTTAGTTTAGAATTTTAGCAATTGAAAAACCTTCGATACCTTCTTGAAAAGGTTGTTTTCCCATTTTTTTTATGATAGGAATTTTAGGATTTTATTTTTTACTTGTTGTGTAAGTGGTAAAGTTAGTTTATGCAAATTTTGATTAATTTTATGGGATGCCTGTTATTTATGTAACGTGTACCAAGTAAATTTGTCTATCAAGACTTGGACATATGAGAAGAAATAACCTATTTTTTTTTAATTTGTGTTAGATGTTTTAGCATATAGACTACTTTTTATTCTTCGTATGTATATTTATAATAGACAATTATAAATGCACTTCGTATATTTATTTTTATTTAAATTATAAATTGCTAAACATTTGGAGGACAATTTGAGAAAACTGAACAACCGGGGAAATTATATTCTCAAGTTGGTGTACACGCGCAAAACATAAGAATCCTAAGGTGTACAGTTTGGTTCCAAAAGGGAAGAGAAATTAAGTGTGTAATTCATTTATTTTTTCAGTTCGATAGGCTACAACAAAGTTTTCAAGATATTACTCTAAGCAAAGGTACATACGGTTTCCTTCTTACACATTTTGAATGAATTATAGTTGAATTCAAATTCCTAATTATTATTCTAGGAAAAAGAATGAAAAAAACTCCTAAATATTAGGAAAATAATTAAATATTTAGTCTTGAATATTAGGAAAACAGTTAAATTACACTTTTATCTAATGTGAAGCCTATTTTAATGGGTAAAAAAGGCAAACGACATTTCACTAAGGGGTTTCGTATTTTTAATATAGTATAAATAGATATAGATAGATAGATATAGATTAGTCTTAGGTTACGCGCTTTGCGCGTGTTTCCCTTGTCTATAAGTAAATAACTTTTTAAAAAAACATAAGTAGTATTAAATAATGTCTTTGAGTTATACTAAAGCGTTTTCTAATTATTGATAAATACTACTCATTTAGAATAGATGATGTTTGCAAGTCGAAATAATTATTAAATGTAGTTTCGAATATTATACAAAAGTTTATTAAATAAATTAAAAAAATTAACATAAAAGGTATTACAGTTATGGTACACACTTCAAATAAGTAAATAATTTACTTTAGGTAAAACGTGATTGATAAATTTTAAAAATTAGGATTTCACACATAATTCAAACTTGGGTTTTATATTTTTCATAGTACTCACGATTTTAAAATAGTTAGAATGGGTTAATGTTATAGGTAGAAAAAAACATAAACTATACTTAATCACATAAGTATATTTTCAAATAAATAATTATATAAATTGATGTATATAATAGTTTAAATAAGTTTGTGGAAAAGTATACTAAATTGAATGGAGCTTTAAAATGCTTCTTATAAATATACACTGCTAATTTTTATGTACGTAGATCATAAGGAAAAAAGTTTATAGAGAAATTATTTGAATTGTATAAGGTAAATTTAATTGATTTTGATGTCCTAAATATTAAGATTTACTGTGTAGTCCTTCAAATAAAGAAAACTTTAATAACTAAAGTATTAGTTAACTTCAAATTACTAAATATGAAGAAATAATTAAATGACTATTTTGTCTAGTATGAACTCTATTTGAAAAGGGTAAAAAAGACGATCGACATGCGTGCACTACTTAAGTTTATAGAATAAAAACTTATAATTACCTTAAATTTCTTATAAGAAATATGATAATTTATTACTATTTATTTCGATATATAAATTTTAGTATCTTGACTATGTTTCACCTATCAAATTCGGTTTGTGCTTTAATATGTATATGTTTACAACAAAAATTAAAAAACATTATATTATTTATTATAATTGTAAATTATAGTTTAAAATATAGTCATGTCAATTGTAAACTTATCTACAGATATTTGTTTTACTCATAAATAATTATAGATATTTGTAAAAAAAAAATACTTTTGTAAACTTAGTGGCAGATATATACTAACTTCAGTATTTTTAGATTTAAAATTACAACATAATTTTAATTAGTACATTTCAAATGTACGTGTACACTTTAAGTTGTAAGGATAATTTTAGCCTTTAATTTTTTGAGGATATTTGTTGGAAGGTGGATTGTAAATACCCTTTGAAATATTCACATTAAAAGAGTACTAATAGATCACATTAGAAGAAAACTTAGAAGGAGTTCTATGTTCACGAGACTTTATTTGTAGTTTTCTATTTGTTCCCGTCGATTAATTTTTTTTTACTAAAATAATAAAATTATAAAATATAATTGGTTATACGTCACTACAAAGAATAACCTAAAAAGAGTTATAAGTAGGCGAAACTTCAATTCCTGTTTTAATTCTTCCGGCTGTTACTTTCCTTCTACAAATATGTTGTCTTACTTATTTTAAGTAAGGAAGGATTCAATACATAATTTTTAGTTGATTTCTAAGTACTAAATATCAGGAAAATAATTAAATGATAATTCTTAAATAATAGAGAATAGTCAAATTACTATTTTGTCTAGTGTGAAATCTATTTTTAAAGGGTAAAAAAGACGAACGACATTTCGCTAAGGTCATTCGTGCTTTTAATATAGTATAGATATAGATACATAGATAGATATAGATATGTCATAACTATCCCTATTTGGAAAACCAATAAGGCAAAGCTAAAATACGATATTATACTACGACAATAAACATCGTGCGCGCCAGGGGTGGATCTAGAGAGTTGAGTGCGGGTTCGGCCGAACCCAGTAACTATGGTTCGAACCATGTATTTGTTTTAAAAAATATATTAAATATGTATAAATTATTATTTTAAAATCCAGTAACTTAAAAAAATTAAAATCCCAAACCCACAAGCTTGAAATTTTGGCTCCGCCTCTAAGGCGCGCAGGAGGAGGTTACGAAACAGTCGCAAAGAAATATAACTTGGCCCTTAATTGGGTTTCTAAAATACATTGAGTTTCTATCGATCGTAAAGGTAAAAAACAACTAGACAATCAGATTCAAGAATTGCAGTAGTTACTTTATTCCTTTAACAGTTGTTCCTTCTTAATTCTATCCAAGGGTCAACGAGTACTACGCAGCCTATATAGGCAACCAACCTAATTAATTCAGTTTGTTGGGATGTTGGGACCATTCCAACTTCCAAGTATATAAACCTAGTATTTTACTACTCCCTCCGGTTCACAATAAATGTCCAATTTACTTTTTCATTTTGGTTCAAAATAAGTGTCCAGTTATGTAATCAAGAAAGAATTCAATTTGTTTTTACAAAATAACCCCTATGTACATATCCCTAAAAAGTTTTCTTACTCCTCACATTAAATGTTTAATTAGGGGTAGTTTAGTCATAGTAGGTATTTTTGTATAGAATTTAGTATTTTCTTAATGGGCGTGCTAAAAGTAAATTGAACACTTATTGTGAACCGAAGGGATTAGAAAACAAGTACTGTATATAATAATTGGACCGTGGGATATTGGGATCGAGCAACTTGAAGTTTCTATAAAGTAAAAAATTTCTCTCTGTATTTGATGTTTGGCTTAAAGTATGCATATTTTTACATATTTTGCCTCATATTGTGCTCATGTCTTGTAGATTTCGGATGTATAATATAATGATTTGTGCTAATTTATGGTATTTCTATGTGTAAGAATCATTCGGATGCGATTTGGAACGAAAGCGCGCGAATTGGAGCGAAAATGGGAAGAAAATACAAAAGTGCACATTTGAGGGCCACGGGCAACGTGGGGCGCTACCTGTGGCGCTCAAAACAGAATGCTAAAAAGTTGAACGCCAGGGCCAGGGCCAGGGCCCCACGCTGCCCTGGACGCTCAAAACGTGAACATGTCCTATTTCGATCGGGACTCGGTTATTTCGATCCCAAGATGTCCCCAACTCTTATAAAAGCCAACCTAAACCTATTTTGAGGGGAAGACGTTTTTTAGAGGAAAACACAAGCACAAAGCCGTCGTGGAGGCCGGGTTTCATCTTTTCTTCCACCAAACTTAGTTTTTTTTATGTTTCTTTGTATGATTCGTTGTTTTGCTATCATGTCTATGTGGAGCTAAACTTCACGTTCTAGTGTTTCTAGTTCTTTCATGACTATTGTTATTCGAATATTGATTTTGATTTCTTAATTGATCATATTGGTTTATTTATTCAATTCTGCGCTTAATTATTTGATTGCTTGATCACAATTGAATACTATCTATGAATCTAGAATTGAACTCGAACGTTGGAATTCTAGATTGCATATAGGATTGAGTAGAGCAAGTTCTTGAACCTGGGCATCGGGGAACAGATTCGCGGTTAGGATAGACATATAGACGTTATGTTAGCTTGAATAGGCGAGTAAGAACTCGACAGATTGTTATGAGCAATATTAATCATGTCAACCAATAAACCAGATAAATTAGTTAGTCAATTTAATTGAAGAATACAATAGGAATGTTAGATAGCCCATGACCCGAGATCGTTTTCGTTACATTGATATCATAAAAATTTGTTTTTTCCCTTGTTCAGAGTTCACCATCTATTTTCCTTTATTTGATTAGTTTAGAATTGAATATTTCTAGGTTTAATTCTTGTTTAGATAATTAGGATAGTCTAATTTAGTTAATAGTCAATCACAAGTCCTCGTGGGTTCGATATCCGACTTTTAGTCACTTTATTACTTGACAACCGTGTATACTTGCGTGTGCATTTGGCTGCAACAATATTCGTGATATGTAAATATTATTGACCAAAAGTCATTAGGTGAGACGACGACCGAGTTCATATCCAGCTGAATATTACTGATTTTTCATTCTATTTTTATTCCAATATCATGCAATTGTCTTCCGTTCCAGCAAATTAATTAACAACTTAATAATTTAGAAGCTTAATTAATTAATTAAGAAGACTTGGGGAGTTGATTTAGTTTTTTAGTATCGTCGAGGATTGAGGTAGTCATGTAATTAGGCTACTAGATTATGATATAGGATAACCAAAACAATTGTAAGTAGTACGGAGTATATAATAGAGAAGTTTTATTTTGTGTCTCATGCAATTTATACTAGTTATATGAGGCTCATTTTTGTCTCACAAATTTGTGAGATAAAAAGGTTGCCTCATACAACTAGTATCACTCTCATACAATTAGTGTCAGTTGTATGAGACACAAAATAAAATTTTCCTAATATAATATGAATTGAACACGGTATTTGTCTTTGTCAAAGAAGAATGAGATGACAATATGGCAATCATCACCCTAAATAGACCGATTTAGGCTCTTTATATATAATGTCCCTTCATTATCATTTTGAAATTAAGCTCCGATATATCCATTTAATATATTCACAAGAACATGAAGGTAATTAAGTCTTTAAGCTTGTACTATTCTTGAATATTTGTCTTTCTTTTCTTCTCTGTGTTGAGTTAGCTAGGTCTAAATTATAAAATAAATAGTAATTAATTAATGTCATACAGAAAAAGATTGTGATTGATCTCCCTCTCAACACCGAGAACTGTAGATCAAAGGCCATGCAGATAGCTGTAAGAAGTGCAGGTATTTATGCATATTTACTCTTTTGCTTAACTTGTTGGTGGTATAAATAATTGTTCCTTCTCAATTATCTCAACTTTTAACTTCATATTAAATTTTTTTTTCTTCCAAAAAGCCACTCGATCAATTGGAACAAAAGATGGAATTAATGGATTGTATATTTGCAGGGGTAATATCAGTGAACGTAGACAAGGAAAAAGGGCATCTGGTGGTGATTGGAGTAGGGGTTAATTTTTTCAGGCTGATGAAGTGCATAAGGAAGAAATTCAGTTGTTCAAGCATTGTGAGCTTGGAAGACGTGAAACAGGAAAAGCCAGCTACTCCCAAAAAACCAATTTGCTCAAGTCCAAAATGCCCACCAATATGTGGTCAGTACTATCCGGTATGCCAACCCGTTTATGATACTTATAATCCAACTTGCACCATTATGTGAAACCGAGCACCACTAATTAATATTCAACCACTGCCTATTCATCTCCATGCTTTTCTACTACCGTATTTCTTTTTCAAATCTCCGCCTTCACAAAACAGGAGTAAGGTCTGCATAAATACTATCCTCCTTTATCGGAAAACTTATATATTTTCACTTCTATCGTCTCTGGAGTCAATGTTAGTTGACAAAATTAAAGGAAGTAAGTTGACCAATACAATATATATA